>NC_056725.1:956982545-957205045 GCF_019279795.1 Protopterus annectens
ATGATTCTGCATACAGCTTACTACCCCTCCCAAGATTTGGACCATAGCTGTGTCTGCTAAAACTAAAAGACTGTCCATCACAGTTGTGTGTGATATATAGATATTGCTGTGTATCTCTTATCTGATTTCTGCCTGTAATTCACCTGTGGTTTTACATTCTGACCTTGTATCACAACACTCATACAGGATTTCCTAATTATGTAGCACAGTGTTGGTGACAGTGATGAGTAATACCTTATTATAGGTTCATAGGTTCATAGGTAGGTACTAGGCTATTCAGAGCAATTGCAACACTAACAATGCCATACAATACCAGAGTAAACAGTACCAGTACAGGCTATCAATCTTTTATTTCTAGGCACAGTGTTCGTATCTGACAGACCTGTGAGAACAATGTTGGTTAGCACTACCTGAATGTTGCCACACACACTCTGATCACAGCTTGACAACATGGGGGTGTAGATGGGACATACTTGGCTTATTACTCTCATAACATTTTGAGGGGGGTTGCTAGAGTGACAGGTCTGTTCTCATAGATGTCTGACAATCAGTTGTATTTCTTGTTTGCTGCCTAAACATCTGGGATCATCCCACTGATTTCCTAAGGGGACTGGGTGACAGGCAGCATATATGGGCCGATTTTCTGGACATTCCGGACATATCTGTTCAGTTGTGGGGTATGATTCTGTATGCAGCCTACTACGACTCCCAGGATTCAAACCGTGGCTGTGTGTGCTAAAATTACAACAGTTCACATCTCAGTTGAGTGTGCTATTTGGATTTTGTTGTCTATCTTTTCACTGTTTTCTGTCTATGTCGCTCTCAGTTGTACTATATGACCTCTTGGGATTACACCAGTCATATACAGACATTCCTACACATTTTATTTATGTAACACAGTGTGGGTAATAGTGCTTAATACAACAGCACTATTAAGTGATTGCAAATCTACATCACCATATGATACCAGAGTAAACACATGCAGTCCAGCAGTTAGACCTTTATTGTTAGGCTGTTATGCTTTTATTTACATACAACCTATATGAGACTCTTCCTGCCATATTCTCTGGTGTATGCAGTACATGCCTTAAACACTACAGGTTTTATACAGGCAATTAACTTAATACTACTTTTAGATTTATTTCCTGTGACAGTACATTCAAGAGTATTACTAGCCTGCCTCATGTCGCAACCTCTCCAATTGACATCCATGGGCCTCCTGGTTCATAGCCCGCTCACTTGCCACTGTGAAAGACATAAGAATAATATTTAGCCATACCTATCCATAATATACATGAGTTGGCAATTATTAAACAGGTAGTGGACTGATACTTACACACGGCTGGGACCTCCCCTGTCCTCCTAGCCTCTTGGATCCACTGATCCAAGAGATCCCCCTTTTGCCATTTCAGGTTGGCATAGCGATGCCTGATCTGCTCACCAGTTCGGGGTATGCCAGTGGCACTGGTGAGGTCACGGGCGAGATAGTCCCAGGCTTCCACTTTGTATTGGGAACCCTGGTACTGACCCTGCAGCAGTCTCATGTCATGGTCTTTCACAAGGAGTCCTGCCATGGATCTGGGCTCCTAGATGCCCCAGCGCTGTGCCCAAAAGTGCACACTCTCTCTCATTCCAGACATAGTGCCTGCAAGGGGAAGTTACACCCAGTTATGAGATGTATTCCCACCTGTTGGGTTTAAATAGGGCTGGTTTCCCGGGCTTTGCCATGATTGGATGATTTTGAAAAGGCTAAGCTATGGGCAAGCCTGCTTACCTAAGGTTGGCATTGCTTAAAGGGGTATACCAATGGGCAGACTGAGTTAGCTGGCCTACACATTGTTTACACCTACTAAGCTAGGCTGTGCGATGCTTAGCATTGCTTAATATTTATATTGCATTATATTTGCATTGTGGCATTAATTTATTATTCATTGCATGTTATATATGTGTTTGGTATCCATGATTCATGTGTACATACACTGTATGGGATCATTGTGTTTATTAGGGGATTTCAACACTTTATTACAATGACACCTCACATCTGGGCTTAATGCATTACTCTATATTTATGTTATGTAGCAAGATATACAACATACAACTGTGTATAGATTCCTTTCACATGTTCAGTTTGAATTTCCTATAGTGAGGATCTGTTTGGTGATACCTCAGTCTTATGCACTGCTGTGATGGCTTAGTGGTTAACTACAGTGACTATAGTGTACAGGGTTCTGGGTTAAAGATCTGCAAAAGCTGTTTATTTTGTTTCTGGCCAGAACAGCGGCTGATGCATACAGAGTGCTTAAGGCACTTTTAAGCAATTGTAAGTGGGTTTGCATGGGTTTGCATGAAGGTAAGCAATGATAGTCTCCGGTTAAATATGCTTACAGAGAGTTAGCTTCAATATTGCTCAACCTGTGTGCACATTGCTTACCCCCACACAAATGGGCTTAAACTCACTTACTACTGCTTACATTTGCTTACTCCCGCTTACTATTGCTCAATAGTGCTTACACTGCTTAATAGTGCTTACACGTGCTTTCTAGTGCTTACTCCCACTTACCACCACACTAATGTAGACAGTAATGTCTTGGGAAGGTGGTGGATTTGGAAACTGTATGGAGTTATCATTCATTACACATTTTACCTTCCATTTGTATCCCTGATTCCTGTGTACATATACTGTGTGGGGCACTTGTGATTATCTGTGGACTTTGCAACATTATGACAATGACACCTCACATCTGCATTTAATGCACTACTCCAGTTCACAAATATATGTTATAAATATATGTTATCGTAGGTTATGCAACAAAATAAATTGATCATGCAGTGATTTGACATGGAAAATGGATTGAACTGGAGTGGGACTCGAACTGGGAATAACTGCTTGTAAGGCGAATGCTCTTCCCACTACACTATTGCTGTACTGTTTCATTTGCATATATCTTGCTTTTTATCCTCTCTTACCATTTAAGCTGCATTAACTGTAGCTAAGCGATGGACAAACCCATGCACCTATGGTTAAATTTAATCTATTTCATAAAATAAAAACTTCTTTATATTTAATTTTTTAACTATTGCTCTTGTAAACATGGGGGGTTGTTACTGGGGGTATGCGAACACCTATGAGTAGTCTCACTCATTCTTATCCATAGTCTGCTGTTCTTTATTGCAGGGACATGTATATTCTGAGAGCTCTGCTCTCAGACACACACTCTGCACTTGTACATGCTCCGTGTCTATTTAGGAGCTCAGGCAGCGCACCTCCATTAATATGCATGGCGCGCTGCCATCCTGCTCCTAAACGGCCGCTTCCATGTGGGACTAAGCTAGTCCTGAATGAAAGGATAGTGAATCCAGGAGAAAGAGTCTAATAGACAAATGGAATAAAATTGTCTTTACAATGGAAGAAAGACTCTCTATCATCAAAATGATTATCTTGCCAAAAATCCTATATATTATTCAATCATTAACATCACCTCCTATGAAAACCTGTATTAAAGAATTTAACACTTTAATTTTGAAATTTCTTTGATTCCCCTGACAAACCAAGAATTGCGTTAAATCATCATATAAGAGACTGGGAAGTAGGGGGACTAGGGCTACCAGTATAATTATATTCATTATCATCATTTATGAAAACAATATGTCTTTGGACAACAACACTTATACAGCTAGATGGAAAGAATTTTTAGGAAACCTTTTTCATGAATTATAACTGTAATAGATATACTAATAATTATCTTATATTAAATAACAGTTTATTTTTGTTATTAAAGGATTACATTATAGAGAAAAGTCACCAAATAAGTGATTCTTACTTCATTTTGACTATATTAAAAACTTTTATAAATTTTATATATAGAAATCTGGCTTATAAAGCATGGATTTTCCTTATGTTTCCAACAGTATATACTCAAAGTAATATTCCCTACTTCAAATTTAGCAACAATGGTTGCATTTAAAGAGAAGAATCTGTTGTACTGGTTTCAGTTAATGAGAGATGAAAAGCTGCACTCAGTAGATTACATTAGGAATAAATATGATTTGGATAAAGATATGTGGTTAGATATACAATCTTGTATACTATATATAGAAGGGGAAATTAACACAAGGATTTTATAAATTCCATGTAGGGACCATGTAGAGCCTACACGGAATGTATCTGTGTACATGGCCATGGTTCCCCCTCAGCAGCTTGCCATGCATCTTAATGATGGCGCACTGCTGAGAGACAGCATAGGAACATGGATATTGAATCCATATAGGGTGAAGTGTAGAGGCTACCCATGGTTGTAAATTTCTGGTCAAATGTTATGTACAGGGTGAGGCTCCCTGTAATGCTCCCAGATACTGTTGAAATGCTGTGAATTGTTTCAAATGTGTAATTTTTTTAATTTTTTTTTCCTGTCTGTATATTTGCCAAGCTGTGTTTACATACAGACAGCTGACACCTGCCAGACATCTAAAAATAGAAACTGGATGTCATTAATTATCATAATTATGTATTTTTAAAATTTTATTTATTTATTTTGCAATTGCTGTATGAGCAGTGCAGCATGGAGTGCAGCAGAGCTCAGTGGCACTCATGCATACATAGCTGACAGCTGACAGACATCTAAAAAAAGAAACCAGATGTAATTATTTATTTATTTATGGGTCTATATAAGAGTGTTTGCTCAGTGTGACATGGTGCTTACCAACGGTAACAGGTAACCTGATAGTAAATATGAAGGTATATTAGTTTTCATATTATCCAAATAGCTAAATGGGTAGAGTTACAGCCTAATGCTCAGTAGGTGCTAGGTTTGAGTCCATGGAAGTGATAAGATGTTTGTAATTTAATTTATTATATATGTTTAATTTAAAAAAAAAATGTGAAATATGGTACTGCTGTGCTGTGTTGAGCAGCACTTAAACATGCTAATAGTTACTGCTGCTTGCTGGGTGCTAAGCCTAGCTAAAACCCTGGTTGTACGTGCTTTCATGCTGCTTATCTCTGCTTAGCTAGTTTTAATGCTGCTAAGTGATGCAACACTTTTTTAATGTTGCTCAATGACGTGTAAGGGCAGGAAAACAGCCTATATTAGGTGCAATAGGTGGGAATTTTGCACCATTCTTTGGAGTTTAATCAAATGCTGATATGGCAGGTGGTGCTGGTGAAGGTGCATGCTTTCAGGTGCAGAGATGGGGTGCTCAGAAGTCCAGTGTCTTTGTTGGGCTCCTGGTAAAAAATTATGAACCCAGGCTGATGCAGGTTGGTTTCTAGGCCTCAGAATGTAAGGTGGAGGCCTGGGGCTGGTTGGCCAGGGAACTTACCAGTGCTACTGGTATCCCCACATTGGTGAGCAGTGTCATCCCTATTGTGACAACGTGAAGAGGAGAAAGATGGGAATCTTGGAAACCTGAGCTGGAATGCCCACAAATATGTAAGTATGTTTTCCACTGTTTTATCAAACTGCAAGCTGAATGTCTACAAAACTGGTATTCATAATGGTGTACTTCAATAGCTGCAGCTGAGAGGGCTCACAATGTTGAGTCCCAGGCCAGGTGCCTGGCCAGGTTGCACCCTGAATGTGGTAAGTACAGAGTTATTATGCTAACTGTAGTGCAATAAGCAAGAAAGAGTAAAGCATTTACTGCAATAAACTATACATAATAAAAACTGTAGTGCAATAAATGAGTAAGTAGAACTGTAGTGCAATAAATGGGCAATTAGAGCTGTAGTGCAGGAAATGAACAATAACAATTGTATTGCAATAAACAATACCAATAACAGTAAGCAAAATGGTGTACAGCAGAATTGTGCTGTCAGAACCATTGCTGTAGAGCTGTATGCATCTCTTGTCTATGGTAAGGTTGCTGCAGCCAAGTGTAAAACTGTCTCCAGGCCAATATAAGTCACATAATGCTCTTGGTTCCTCCTACTCCAGGTAGTAAAGGTATATGGGTGAGGTAGCCCACTCTATAGGTTCATAGGTTCATAGCTAGGTACTAGGCTATCTTCCCGAGGGCATTTATAAGCCTAGCCAGAGTGTGCCGGCTTTTACCACCCCACTGATTAATTAACTGATCCTCTGTCAAGCAGAGCCAATGAAGTGATCCCAGGGGTGTATTTTCTGTTATGCATCCACTCATCAAGGTTTTTCTTGAAGAATGTTAGTGAGGGGCTCTGCCTAATGTAGTTTGGAATTTTGTTCTAAAGCATGGGGAATCTCTGTGACAGGAATCTATCCCTCCAGCATGTTCTATTTATTGTTGTGGCAAGGTTTAGCTCACTAGAAAGCGTGTCTCACAGTGACTTGGATTTCTTTAGGTGGAGCATGCCCATCAATTCTGAGTTGGACATGGCTTTGTAAGTCAGGCAGAGATCACCTCTGAGTAAGCGATATGCCACTGAGTACAGCCGGAGTTTTTTCAGTGGGCTGCATAGGACATATGTTTGAGGCCAGTAATCCTCTTGGTGAGGTACTTTTGTGGTCTCTCCAGCTGTTGGAAGTGTCTTGTGAGGTACATCTCAAATGGGGCATTGTACTCTATGATGGGTCTGATGAGTGATGGTTAGAGGGTCACTATAACCTCTTTATTTCTAGATGCGAACCCTTTAGTAATTAGATGGACCACATAGAAGGATTTCCTAAGTACTTTGGCAATATGATCATCAAAGGAGAGATTACTATCTACCTGGGTCCCCAGATCTCTTATTACCTCTTCTGTATTAAGGTAATTCATGGGTGTTTCATTTTTCCCAAATGGGATGACTATGCATTTTTTGGCATTTAGCTTGAGACCATGACTTTGACACCAGGTGTCCATCTCAGTAAGGCCCTTTTAGAGGATGTCCGTGTCAGCCGGAGTGTCAATTATGGCTCCCAGTTTGCAGTCAGCTATGAACTTGGTTAGCCATAGTCCTCCTGTGTTTGCCTGTAATTCTGAGAAGTATATGCCGAACAGTAGGGGTCCCAGGACCAAGCCTTGCAGGGCACCACTTGTGACTGGTTTAGAGTCAGACCTGGAGCCCGCTATTCTTACCATGTGAGTTCTGTCTGTAAGCCAGTTGGCAACCCATCTCATGACATAGGGGTTTATGTTCAGGCTGGTGAGTTTTTCTGTAATACCCGAGTGGGGAATGGTGTCAAAAGCCTTGGCAAGATCAAGGTAGGCTGTGTGAACAACCTTTCCCTCATCTATGGCCTTGGTGACTGCCTTGAAGAAGTCAACCAGGTTTAGTAGGCATGATCTGCCCTTAACAAAGCTGAACTGGGTTGGGTCAAGAGTTTGGAAGTTCCCAATGTCTTTGTTAATGAGTTCCATGATGATGCACTCCATAGCCTTGCAGACCAGGCTAGTAAGGCTTATGGGGTGATAGTTACCAGGATCAGTTGTGGCCCCTCCTTTGTGGAGTGGAATTACCATTGCTGTGCACCATTCTATGGGCACATAACCCGTGGAGAGGCTGAGGTTGAAGAGCGTGTTTAGGTGAAGGGTTAGTTCATTCTGTAGTTCGTGCAAGACGCAGCCTGGGACACCATCTGGCCCCACTGATGCTGTGTTTTTGGCTTTTGAAAGGGCTATGGGCAGATATTGTATGTGGACTTCACAGACATTTCTCAGCAATACTAATAAAGTGTTAAGTGGCATTGTTGATTTCTAAAGAAATCTGTTTTAATAAATGCAGTACAATTGTATTCCATGCATGTGTGTTCCACTGTCACTGCTGTCAAGTATAACACTGTAATAGTTCTAGAAAGTAAAACAAATTCAGTCACATGATGCTCTTATTTTCTCCTACTCCAGGAACAAAAGGTATATGGTTGTGATAACCCATATTATAAGTAGATATAATTGTGTTTACATTTCACAGACACTTGCCAGCAATACCAATAAAGTGTTAAGCAGCATCGTTGATTCCTAAAGAAATCTGTCTAAATATTTCCAGTATGGCTGTATTCTTTGCATGTCTGTACTAAGTTGCTGCAGTCAAGTGTTACATTTTTGCAGATGTCCCCTGTAGTCACAACTATTGGGTTCTATTCCCGTGTCTGCCAGCTAAGGCATGATAAGCAAACAGCGACAATGGAGCAAGCGGAGGTCACGTAGCTTGAACAGCTGCTTTCACCGGGTGGTGTAGAAAAAATAACTGGATGTGCCGATAATGCACCGTATCCAAAAAAACAGACAGCCTTCCGTTTAAAGCAGTTCTCCGTTAAAAGCAGTTCACAATCACAGGATGGTAATCCACAAGGTGTACGATACCACAACACAACGCCCAGGTCTCCACTCGTATCAATAGATGAAAAAAAACACTCGGTTCAAATAAAATATGTAGAGTTTAATATAACAAACAGCTGACACTAGTTAAGCGCTTTCATCTGCACAAACGCAGACTTCCTCAGAACTAGTGTGTCCCTTCATGATCATTCATTTTAAAAAACATTTGGCGCCAATACTTCAATCATTTCTTAAAGAGGCAAACATTTAAAAGGCAAACATTTTAAAAACACCACACGTATACATTGATATATTCCTTTTGCCCTACATGTAGTGATGATTCAAACATAAAACATTACTAAACAAATTAAGAAGTGTGATTAAAAAATATAATTTATAAATATTGAATTTACCATCTAAAAATACAATTTTAATAATCCAAATGGATATTGTATACTTTATCCATATCCTATTGTGAAGTTTGAGCTAACTATATAAAACTTTTGTTAGATTAATAAATTGAATTTTCTAAGAATCCAGGATCAAGAAAGGTTTAATACTAATGAAGTCATTAATACCTGGACTTCTAGTGGAGTCAGTCAGGATCTGCCATTTACTCTCTTTGCTGGCTAATCTAGTCTTCCAATCACCCCCAAACGGTCCTTCTTTTTCTTCATCTATGATAAAAAATGAAAATGTGTGTTCCTCTCCAAATTCTTTAATGTGTCTACATAATGCATTTTTACAATCCTTCTTTTGTATTTTATAGTAATGTTCATACACACGCTTCCTGAGCTCCCTTTCTGTTTTGCCTATGTAATAGGCCGAACAGATTTTGCATAGAGCTAAATAGACAACACGCTTTGTGCAGCAATTACCACCGATACTTTTAATCGGAGTGTGGTTAATATCACCTAATACTATTTTACTACTGGTGTTGATATACTTGCATTGGTTACATCGTCCACATTTACTAGTAAAAATACTTTCTTTCTTTGTAGTCCCCTTCATTGGCCTTATACATTCCAATAACCTTTTAATGTTGGGACCAGTCTTGTAAACAATTCTGGGCTTAACCCCCACAATCTTCCTGTTAGAATCAACAACAGTAATAATGTCCCAATATTTGTTAAGAATATCCAGAATTCTAACACTATATGGGGTATATGTTAAAACACATACTCTACCTATATACCTATTCATATGTGTAGTTGACGCCATAATTTCTTTATTGTGACCCAGTAAGGGTTTATATTTGAGCCCCCATTGGGATTCCACATAGTCAATCACATGATTGATCATACTAATGGGGTACCCTCTTTTTCCGAATAATTGTTTGACAAGGCCCATTTCTGTTACCATTATTTCTCTCGTTGATGACATCCGAGCACATCTAATTCCTTGCCCCTTAATAATGTTTTTAAAGATATGGGGTGGGTGTTCACTGCCATAGAACAAGTAATCGTTGGAAAAAGTACTTTTACGATGAATCTTGGAAGTGAAACCCTTGTCAGTTAATTCAATAAAAACATCTAGGTAGGCTATACCTTGGTTACTCATATTGTGTGTAAACTTAAGGAAATGAGTGGTGCCATTAATATATTCAAGGAATTCCACAATTTTCTCCTTTGGACCATTCCACAAAATGAAAATATCATCCAAAAATCTCACGTAGAAGGTAATGAACGTCGAGAATTGACAGGAGGTAATAAATTCATTTTCCCAATCGGACATCACCAGATTTGCAAAAATGGGGGCACAAGATGCCCCCATAGCAACCCCCTTGTTTTGCCTGAAGAATTCTCCTTCGAATGAAAGATAGTTGTGGTCCAAAACCAAACCCATCATGTCAATGATTAAGTTGATTTTGTCCCATGACATGTTCGAAAAACTTCTCAAACTGTTGAAACCTTTCTAATCCTTCATCCTTAGGTATGCTCGAGAATAAATCACACACATCAATGGTAAGTAGTGTACAATCTTCAGTCCATATCTCAGGGGTAAGCCTGGATAAAAAGTCCCAAGAGTCCTTGATAATAAAGGGAACATTTTGAGAAACAGACTTGGTCCATCTGTCGATGGCAACCCCAAGGTTGTACGTCTTCGAACTGGATCCCGATATGATGGGTCTAAAAGGTGGCTTACTGAGAGATTTGTGGATCTTTGGTATCCCCACTATACGCGCCATCACCGGATGGTCCACTTTTAAAAAGTTGTATATGTCCTCAGTGATACGATGATCAATTAAATACTCTTCCAAAGTCAAATCGATTCTTTTGAAGCCTATATTGATCTGATTAATGGAAACTATCTCATAGTTCCCCGAGTGATGTAAGAGGTGGTATATCTCTGCTTTGTAAGCTAAACTGGAATAAATAACAACCCCCCACCTTTGTCAGGCTTCATTATTCTCACATCCCGGTTGCGTCTGATCTTGTTCAACATAGCTCTTTCTTGCTTAGTAATGTTGTCTCCGAGGGAGTCTTTATGATTTCTTTGCTCTCTACTGATATCTTTATTTAAATAATAGATGTCCTTACATACCATTTTATCAAACACGTTAACCTGTGTGTTGCCACTGGGAACAAAAGTACTTCTTCTCTTTATTTCCACAGATTCATAAGTACCACTGCCTTCATTGTGCTCATCAAATAATAAAGCCAAATTCAACCTTCTGCTAAAAAGTTTGATCTCTTTAATGTGGTCAACTATGTTGAATTTCTGTGAAGGTACAAATTTCATACCTTTACTCAAAAGGGAACATAAGTCATCCTCAATAACTATATCTGTATAGTTGAAAACTTTGAAGCCTTCAAAGTTTTTGATGATGGGAAAGCCATCACCTGGCGAGGTTGACACAGTCAGTTTGGGAATGTCCTGGATGTTATCCCTGGTGGTAACAAAAGATGGGGAGGGCATGTTCGTATCAGGACCACAGCCATCAGTATCATCCACATTGCCCAAAATTAATCGTGATTGTACTTCCTGAAATTCTGGTGGTGCATTTTCCCATAATTCAGGTGGTGTCTTCCCCCCTGAAAATTCTCCTGTCTGTTCATCTCCCTCCTACCCCTAAATTGGACATTTCCATCTTCCAATCTAGTCTTCCTATCATGGGGCCTAATATAAACTCTAAAGGTTTTGTATGACTCAATGTCACGCGCCAACTTCTTGCTTTTCCTATAATGAGTATGCTCAACAGCAATGTCCGCCTGGTGAAATTGTTTGTGATATAACTCACTCCATAGCTCAAAAGAGGGATCTCTTAAAATCATTTCATTTACTTTTTCCACTTCTTCCACTAAAGCATTTAATTTGTCATCGTAACATTTTAGCAACAATTTCATGTACATAAAACCGAATTCATCAAACAAACTGTTGAATTCAGTGATAATGGTTTCCTTGTACTCAACTCCCATAGGGAGTTTAAAAAATCTAATACCCTTAGGCACAATCCTGGATTTAATACATTGAGTAAGATAAGCTTTATCCATCTTAATATTTTGTATTTGTATTAAGTGGTTCCCCATACTATATATTTTACTTTTAACAGTTTCACCTGTGTCATTATCAAACGATGTTTTATTCAAATTAGTAACATATCTACGGTCAGAAGTATGTGCTTCAAAGTTATAGTCATTATTAAGAAAGTTATTAATGGCTTTGTAGCCCCTGGCTCCTTCTTTATCATTCGTAACAGTCTTAGAGACATCACGAGTGTCTCTAGAATGAGACAAAATGTCATTGTAAACAGTACCTTTGGTTTTGGTGTTTGGCATTCGAGCCGTCGTGGAATAAGTCCTTTGCGGTAATACGCTTTTGGGTTTAGCTCCTCTGTTTTCTGCTTCAACCCGACTTTGAAAAAAACTAAAGTTGAAAGTGAAATCCTTCTCCGGAGTTTCCGTTGTATTTCCATCTTTAAGATCCATGTCAATGCGACATGTTCTATGAAAAGAATTATCGTTGTTAGAGTTACAACCCTGTCCATTGGGAATATCCCCATATGTCCCAACAGTAGGAATCACGTCATTGCATAAATTCAACTGACCCCGTGGGGTATCATTTTGCGACGATGTACGCTCATTGCTAGCACTAGTCTGGGTTGCTTTAAATAAAGTAGTGACCATGTCCATGAGTTTTTTGACATCTTGTTGCAAAACGGCTACTTCAGCCCTTAGTATAACCACCTCCTCACTGTTCGATACAGCCGACGCCCCTTCCACAGCTTCCGCCATCGCTTGAACCAGCAACTAGTAAATGAAAACTGTATACAGACAAAACAAGCAAACAGCGACAATGGAGCAAGCGGAGGTCACGTAGCTTGAACAGCTGCTTTCACCGGGTGGTGTAGAAAAAATAACTGGATGTGCCGATAATGCACCGTATCCAAAAAAACAGACAGCCTTCCGTTTAAAGCAGTTCTCCGTTAAAAGCAGTTCACAATCACAGGATGGTAATCCACAAGGTGTACGATACCACAACACAACGCCCAGGTCTCCACTCGTATCAATAGATGAAAAAAACCACTCGGTTCAAATAAAATATGTAGAGTTTAATATAACAAACAGCTGACACTAGTTAAGCGCTTTCATCTGCACAAACGCAGACTTCCTCAGAACTAGTGTGTCCCTTCATGATCATTCATTTTAAAAAACATTTGGCGCCAATACTTCAATCATTTCTTAAAGAGGCAAACATTTAAAAGGCAAACATTTTAAAAACACCACACGTATACATTGATATATTCCTTTTGCCCTACATGTAGTGATGATTCAAACATAAAACATTACTAAACAAATTAAGAAGTGTGATTAAAAAATATAATTTATAAATATTGAATTTACCATCTAAAAATACAATTTTAATAATCCAAATGGATATTGTATACTTTATCCGTATCCTATTGTGAAGTTTGAGCTAACTATATAAAACTTTTGTTAGATTAATAAATTGAATTTTCTAAGAATCCAGGATCAAGAAAGGTTTAATACTAATGAAGACAAATTCAGTCACATGATGCTCTTATTTTCTCCTACTCCAGGAACAAAAGGTATATGGTTGTGATAACCCATGTTATAAGTAGATATAATTGTGTTTACATTTCACAGACACTTGCCAGCAATACCAATAAAGTGTTAAGCAGCATCGTTGATTCCTAAAGAAATCTGTCTAAATATTTCCAGTATGGCTGTATTCTTTGCATGTCTGTACTAAGTTGCTGCAGTCAAGTGTTACATTTTTGCAGATGTCCCCTGTAGTCACAGCTATTGGGTTCTATTCCCGTGTCTGCCAGCTAAGGCATGATGGATGTCTAGTTTATGCACTGTGCACAAACATGCTTCTCAAGTGTCAGAATTTCTTGAAATGTAATTAAAACTGCCTATTCTGTCTGTTGCAGGATTACTAGAAAAATTATTACCTAGAATGCAATGTATTACCAAATCTAAATGATTACCTGGAATGCAATGTATTATCAAATCTGCTTACAAAACAGCTTGGTAGTTATGGAAATCTACATAATGTGAAAGTGTTCTGTGTAGTTGTATACCTGCATTTGTTATTGCTTAGCCCATACTGACCTATGCATAGGCGAATTGTAGTCACTGTACTCAAAACTAACTCTACACATCTGTAGAGTGTTTATTATCAGTTTTCAGGAATATAGTCTGCACTGTCAGTAATGGAATGTTTCTCTCTCTCCCCACCCATTATCTTCACTTATTTATTATTGTCATTTATTATTATGATTTAATATTAACATATTTTGCAAAATAACTTTATTTATGTAAAATGTGATTTATTATTATGGGTTGTTATGATTCAATATTAACATATTTTGTTAAACTAACTCTTTTGTTGGCCTTATGGTTTAATTCTTACTGGCATGCTGTTAACATACTGACTGTTATGTTATTTAATGCTGTGTTATGCATAATATACATTAATATGTATTGATAAATATGATGTTCCATTCTGCTAATACTAACAATGGTTTGGTTAGTACTAAACTCAACTTATTGCTATACCTCATTTACCACAGCATGTCAAGGTTGGCCGGTTCTGGCTGATCCACCTACCTTGCCTCATCCGGCTGTGGCACCAAGTCCCAGCATGTCTGGGACCCAAACCATTGGTGCCCCCTCTGCTGCTCCTGGACTACCTGCAAATTGGGAAGTACCATCCCACGGGACAGGGATGAGCCCTCTCTGAGAGCGGTGGTGGAGGGGGTGTTGTCACTTGTGCTGAGCTGCTGGTTTTGGTGCATAGGATAGTCTACCATGGTTGTGACCACCACCTGCACCAGACTGAGGACGTACTGGCCAGTCTGGTGGGGCAGCCTCAACCTGATGCCCAGCCTCCACCACTACTACTCCTGGGGCAGTGATGGAGTAGTGCAGACAGTCCCATGGGTGGGGGTTTTAGTCACACTGCTACCTTGTGGAGGCACATGGGACTTAGATACCACAACACCCTCCCTATCCAAGGTGTTCGCCCCCTCATGTGTCACACACCACCCCTGTCTGCTGTCTTCTTTGTCTTGTCTGTCTGCAAATGTATCCTCACATACCCAACTTACCTCCCCCAGACGTGCCTATGTCCCTTCCCCAACATTCCACTTTCACCTTAAAAAGAATGGGTACCTGTCCCAAAAAAATATTCTCCCAATCATAGCTCTCCATTTTGCACATGTGTCTATTGGACACACGTAATTTGGTCCAATTCGCTTGACAATGCAGTTATGTTGTCCTTACCCCTCTCTCTCTGGGGTTGAGAGTTCAAAGTCATGTACAAAATCTGTAAAAGTGCATAGTTGTTGCTGTACAAGAAATTAATAGCTATGGTTCTTTCCTACACCCTTCCTGCACATCCCTGCTTGCCTTTCACTATGTATGCTTGCACCCCATTTCACCACTTTCCTATTTTTCTTTTCTTTATTTTTTTAGCGACATCTTCAGCTAAATAGAGCTTCATTGACTATATGTGTTTTTAAAATTGTAATACACACTTACAAAATAAACACCTGTCCCATATTTAGAACCCAGGGCCATCACAGCTGCAGACCACTGCATTAACCTGCCACACTGCACAACTCTTAATTAAAACATGTGGTTTAAACAAAACATAGTAATTGCCAGTTACAGCATGGTTCAGCAGAGCTGTGAGCCACCCCACATCATGCAAACTTGATTAAAAATTAATGGAAAAAATAAGAGTGTACCTTGGACTCTGGTGCAATAGTACACCACTAGAAAGCCAAAGACATAATAATGGATGGAAGTGAGCCCTGTGATAGCAGGTAAATGTGCCCTTTTATCAGCAGTATGTAGAAAGACACCTGCTACGGCATTAATGACAGAATACATGTTCAACTGGGACCCTGGTGCAGAAATACATCCATATAAAGTCATGCACATACTGATAGATTAAGAAAATGTTTGCCACAGCCTGTATATGTGTACATATAGCTTGCAAATACACCTGCTGTAACAGTAGTGATAAATGCCTTGCAAACAGTACATTTTCCCACACACAGTCCTGGGTTTAAATACAGTGGTGTGTAGCAGTGGAATTATAGTATTGTTATATTTATCCCCATGTTGCTCAAGGACTCAACAAACATGTGGCCTAGTACTCTGTTAGTGATACTGTTGTCTAACATACTTACCTTAAACACGTGCCTTAACTGGACTGCAAAGGGTAGCCTCACTCTGGCTCTGCCTCTACAACAAGGCTGACACAGCTCCCAAAGTTACTCCTATAGTTTGCTGCCCTCCAAAGTGTTCACACTCTCTGCCTATGGCTACTACCTTCAGCAGCAGATGCAGCCTGTAGCACACCCATCTCTATGTAAAAATTGCTGCTACAGAGCTACACTCTGTGATGAAGTGGTCTCCTCACCCCAGTAATGTCCAGCACAACATATAAGAAATGGACCCTAATCTACATGAGGGCCTTATATATTGTACTGTGGTTGCATGTGACTGGCTGATGATAGTGCAAATCAGCTGTGTTGGCTGCAATTAGCATTTCATAACAACAGATTGGTTAAGAGGCAATCACCTGCTGATGAGAAGCACATGAAAAAGGCAAGCAGCTGGTTATGGGGAACCAGAATGTATGAAACTTTCCTCACACAGAACACACATGTGTAAAATATTAACTATCAGCACATATCAGCAGAGGAGTATTGCACTCCATCAGGTATGTAATCATTTTTTGCATCAGAATGCAGATGTGTGAATATACTTATGGGGAATAGGGATCACAGCAATAAGCCATTCTTAGAACTGTGATAATGATATGTCAATGATCTCCACATTTGTTACACATACAGAGGATATGCAATACTGCAAAAGTGGAGTGTATGTTGTCAGTGTAGCACACTGGGCTCATGGGACTCCTCCTTTATAGTGGTTGTAATTGCACACTGCTATTTGTTTGACAGAGTTGTTTTCACATATTATCAGGAGAATTGGCCCTTGGGGACACACTACAACAGACTCCAGTGTGGGCCATATGATCATACAGCAGTATCTGTCATGGCACACATGGGAATACTTGACTATCAATGCATTCTAGTTGTATCCACATGCTTAATATGCTTGCACACTGTGAAATATGACGTGTGATCAAGCAGTGGATATTGCCAGCCATTCTGTCCTTGCTGTATCTCTACATAGCATACTTTCACATATGTGATCCTGACATGTGTTCCCATGTTGTTGTCTTAGAGGAACCATGTATGCATGACACTGTGCAGCTTTCACAGATGCAAAGAATGAGTTGATATTGGAAGAGCTCCATCAGCACCATGAAGTCCTATTGTCCAGGGTGAGGCACAACAAGGAACAGTGGGAAGCACTGTAGGCTGACCTTGTCTGTGATGTCAGTGCCACAGGTCATCAGAAAAGGACATATGAGCAGGTGCGACATATGAAAAGGGCATGATCAATGCTGCATATAGAAGAGTGGCAGATGCAACCAGGATCGTGGTGCCACTGCTGGATGGCCTGCAGTGGAACAACTACTCTCAGCCACAGAAGAATTCCTGACAAATCTAGGCACACACAACAGCTCCAAGGCATCCATTACACCCTACATCATGGATGTGGGTGCCACAGTTTCCACATCAGAGGAGCATGCAGGTAAGCTCAGGTTGATCAGCACTGCAATACTGTAGCATTCAATGTGTGAGGACATACATAGTCTTACATGTGTGCCAGGCCTGTCTTCTTTGGAGGGAGAAGTGTGTAACTGCAGTGTGACAGTCATGCACAGATTTTGACCACTATAATAAATATATTACCATGTGGTGGTGGAGCAAGTGGTGGTACTGACATTACCTCTCCCTCAACTTTTCACAGGTCTGTTACATATCACACAAGCCCGTGGTCCTGCTCCTGGTAAACATGACACTGTTTTGTCATTGATGTATGTTTACAACATTGTAATGCCTAGACTGTCATCCTAGGCCTGCTCCCTGCATTACTGTATTGTACTTTTGGCATGATTGCCAAATACACACATACTGTATGACTGTACATGTTAGAATCATACTTATGCTTTGTAAGTGTGACCACACTGAAAGATGTGACAATATTGTCAGGACAGTACAGAGTGTCATATGTGTCAACTGTGCAGAGTCTACACTAATGTCAACAGTGTACCTCACAGTTGCTTATGAGAATGCAGTGCAATGGGAGTTCATTTACAAGTAACTACAGCTGTTAGTGGGAAGAGTACTTTCCTCAAGTCCTACTATATGAGTTTGGGTTTTCAACAGGTCTGTCATAGTGACAACAGTGTGTGTGTGTGTGTGTGTGTGTGTGTGTGTGTGTGTGTGTGTGTGTGTGTGTGTGTGTGTATATATATATATATATATATATATATATATATATATATATATATATATATATATATATATATATGCATATTATGTGTGTGTGTGTGTGTGTGTGTGTATATGTATATATATATATATATATATATATATATATATGTATATATATATATATTTATATATATAACAAAACTTTGTAATTTAAAGAAGTATGGAAAGGAAATGAAATGAAATAATCAATCTGAAGCAGAACTGTTGTTTAGCGCTTTCATTCCTTTAATGCTGTAGGAACTTCATCAGAACTGAAAACAGCTGACAAGAACTTGTTTAAATACTATGCCAACAATAAAATTTAAATAATTAACACATGATGTCATAGGAAAAACAACTTACATCTGTAAAACAGGATATGTTAAATATCAACCTATGAGTACTAGTTATTAACAGCAAATAGCCAGTGGAATCATGCTGGGAGCAGACCATTGTAAATAATTCTATGCAAAAAAAAACTAGCCTATGCCACAATTGTAGGTTTGAGTGTTTTAAACCTATCAAAAAATATATATGTTAAATATCTACCTATGAGCATTAGTTATTACTAGCAAATAACCAGTGGAATCATGCTAGGAGCAGACCAATGTAAACAATTCAATGCTGAAAATTAGCCAATGCCACAAATGTAAGTTGGAGTGTTCGTTGACCAATAAACACCCCAGTGAAGAGTGTGGTACCTAATCAAAGAAGAATTTTTGGGCACGTTATTATTAATTCGGATCTAAAAGAAAATCTACTTAATCTAATAATTACTTCTAAACATAAATTTTCTGCAAAGAACTAGCCAATGCCACAATTGTAGGTTCGAGTGTTTTAAACCTATCAAAAAAATGTATATTCTACAAGACTAAGGTAATTCAATCAAGAAAAAAGATAGTGGTGACTGCGGAGCTTCCTGAGCATTAGGATAGGTGTGCTGTGCTAGTAGCTCACATGGTCACTGTACAAGTATCTCTTGTGAAGTTCTAAATGTGAATTACCTGGTGAAATTCTAAGTGTTCATAAACGAAGAAGTGATTGGAAAGTATTATATATCAGGAGTAAGCAAAAAGACTTGTTTCTATATCAAAAAATAACTCCTAAAAATAAATCTAAAAATAATAGTGCAGTCAGTCCTTGCTAGTACCTATTAGTTTATAGGTCTGGCCTACTGCGCATGTAGTTCATGTGGTAAATGTGTACGCTGCTAAGTTATAATACTTGGTCAGACTCTAAATATTCTCTAAAGAAGTACGTTTGTCCCAGAAGCAAAAAGACTCGTTTCTACTAGGTAACGAGGTACCTACCTGCTACTAAAACAGTAAAAAATAAAAATGAAATCTTAAGAAATGTAGACCAATAACAAAATGATTAAAAGATTATGCTGTAGGGGACCAATAA
This sequence comes from Protopterus annectens, assembly GCF_019279795.1. Taxonomy (NCBI): domain Eukaryota; kingdom Metazoa; phylum Chordata; order Ceratodontiformes; family Protopteridae; genus Protopterus; species Protopterus annectens. Next base: position 957,002,032 of record NC_056725.1, read on the forward strand.
TATGTATACATGACCAGTGTGCTGTTAAGTAAAATCTTCTTAAAAACTCTACAAGTATAATGTGACACTCTTTGTAGGATGCTATGTCCAAAATACTGCCATGAGAAGTCTAGACGTGAGAATTCTAATTAGACCAGCGCAGTGCACATTTCACATTTAGGTTTTCATTTAGTCCAGGCGGTGTCTCAGAGTTTAACAAAAGTTGCCACCGCAGTTCTTTAAGTTCCAATAAGGTCTCACAGTCCCCAAAGAATTGTTTTATTTGCTCTAACACAATAAACTTAAAGCCAGAAAAATTCGGGCAGGTAGAACTGTGTTTGCCAAGCGCGTTGCTGAAGTCTGACTTTCTGATAGCTGAAAGATGTTCCTTGACTCTGTCCGACACTCTCCTGATGGTTTTCCCTATGTAAAAGGCTGGGCATGAGCTGCAAGTAGCAGCATATACTACAAACATCGAGTGACAATCAAAGTGATCTTTAAAAGTTATAGTGAGGTTGCGATGCTTGAAGGTGAAGTTCGTGCCCGTCCATAAGTGTGGACAGACTATGCATTGATCACAAGTGAACATGCCCCTAGGTTCTGAATCTGAATAATGTTGGAAGTAAAAATACGGTTTATCTTTTTCAAAAGACATCTTTAGTGTCAGGGTTCTTTTGTATGTGAACGCTGGTTGGCGTCCCAAAACTGATCAACTTGTCACTGAAATTTTCTACGTAGTTGCAGAACAGAGACATATTAGGCACAAACCAATTTTGAAACACGGTTTTACTCCTAAGAACAATAACATTACTACAGATTCCAAGGACAGGAATTGTAGTTATCCCCTGCCAATTAGCAGGGATATGCAGACCATCAGGGCAGTCATACAAAAAAACTGGAACATTATAGAAGTAAACAAAGACTTAAGACCACACTACTACTGACTGACTGTGACTAAAAATGTTGGCTGATGTCTCTGTGGTATGTCACTGTCCTGCAAGAGGGTATTGCAAACACATAGGTTCATAGGTTCATAGGTGTGTACTAGGCTAATGGCCCTGGAGCCTTTACAAGCCTGCCCTCTTTTACAAGGCCTGATGATGTCAGTCACCTGAAGACTACCAGCTGACAGTGTATAAGCTTGTTAGCCTAGACATATGTAGGGTTTTGCAGTGTTTTATTTGTAGTGGGTGATGTGGCCCCCCAAAGGACTGACCACAACAAGGCCTGTGTATGTCATCAAGCATAATATGTCCTAAAATGATAGTACTAGCAGACATGAGGTGTGTTGCATGCAACACATACTCTGATCTGCACAGTATGTACAATTATATAGGTAAGTATGCAGACTTACATACAGCCAACCTTCACTACGTGTGTGCCTTGGTGTGCCCTGTATGCACTGATTGGAAGTGGTGCTAGCCTCAATGTAGCCATGTGTTTGTGTGAGCATGTTACAGCATTTTACAACATGTTATGGAACTATGGGATGTATGGATTGAACACAGAAAGTACTGTAGCTTTCGATTGCCACTGGTCAGAAAGATGTGGATGCATTCACTGTTGTACAACCAATACCAACAGGTTTTCATCCAGGTGCAGCATCTCTAGTAAGTGATAGTATTATTTTTCTTTTTTTCAGTGTTGTATTCCACACTGTAAACTCACTGTCCCTGCATAGAGTAGTACAGTAATTTCTCTCTAAGGTAGCTTTCCAGTTATTTTTTATTTTTGCTGGTGTCAGAAAAATATATATTAATGTGTGTGTTAGTAATATGCTTAGTGCATTTAGAGCTTGAAAAGGGTTAAGACATTTATTCAATTTCATACTGCATAAATCTGTACAGACTGCAGATGCTTTCTGACCTTGTATTGTTAGCTAAAATCTTGCTTGTGCCTTGGAAATTTACTGAGAAGCATATGATTCCTGCTTATGTTAGGAAAATAATGAATAGAACAATACTACTTGTATGAAGCTTAGACAAGAAGTTCCGTTTGTGCTGTGAGAAAATACACAGCTGTAGAAGCTATAGATAATTAGGACAAAGCCTGTTTGAAAATATGAACTGCAATCAGCATTTGCTTGTATCTGAGTTAGAAGCGTACTTTGAAATGCAACACTGTACAATAGAAGCCTGTAAACGAATTAGTGCCCACCAAGGCCAGGTTGTTTTTCTCAAAAGTTTCTCACAAATCTAGTCATGTCAGCAGAAAATCTGAATAACATCTGCTGTAGAACAATACTGAAAGTTGTGTTTGATTACATCAGCCATAGAAGGCCATGTCTTGTAAAATAGTATAAGAATAAGCATACTTCCTGTTAGTAGTTAGACAATTCCTTGTATTTGCATGTTTTTGTCTCCTTGCAGCAAGTAATTAAGTATGCCTTAACTGAACCTTACGTGTATTGGTCTTTGAAGTTTTTTCCTTTGACAGATTAGTCCTTCGGACCGGAAAACCTCACTTCGCCTCGGATCAGACAGACCAGGTGGCTTGAAACCGTACGGGGAAGAAACCACATCGGTTCTTCTTAGTTGAAAAGCCCTCTGACTGAATTGTCGTACAAAAGAGGCCAGCCACTTTCTGATCTGTGACTGAAGGATGGGTTTACTTGAACCAGGTGATCAATCACAAAGGCTCAGGTAAGGTGAATCCACCTTTTTTTTTCTGTTTTAGATCAGGGACTAGATTTGTATTTATTTTGTTAAGACTTAGTTTATACAAGTCAGGGACAAAAAGATTACTGTCTTGTCATAGATCAGGGAAACAGAGCAGGTAGGCAGTCATACTGAAGAGACTATAACAAAATCCGTGGTACCATGTTAAAAATAAGGAGTTATGTAACGATTAAAAGGGAAGGACAGAATGGGTAATAATTGTACAGAAAGACCACAAAATCCGCCGTTAACCGAAGACACGAAATACATGCAGTCACAGCATGCTGATAATATTAAATACTACTCAAAATGGGTTAATAAGTATGAATTTGATGGTAAGTTAGAAAAATCCTCGCTTGTCAAACTTGTCAAACAGCTTAAAACCGATTCTAAAGGTCGGGTAAAAAAGCAACGTCAATTAGGAATTCCTCAGGCACACAGGTGGATTGAGGAAGTAAACCGAAGGGAACAAAAGAATAATAATTCAAAAGCACTGTTTTTAGATAAGGAGGACAATAACTTAATAATAGCATCAGCCCCTCCGCCTCCCTTACCAGAATAATGGGGAAAGTGAACAAGTTAGTCCACCCCTGCGATATTCTGCTGTCACTGTAAGTAGAGACACTACAAAAGCGAAACCGTTTATTAGAGATCCCATCGAGACTAGGTCTCGAACACGGGCAGGAAACTCAAAAGGGGACATTGAGTTATATCAAATGGGTAGAAATTCATGATTTATGAGTGAAGAAGAAATATGCCCACTTATAGAAGTGCATAATCCTCAGGCAGGGCAAGAAGGTCAGAACCCGACTATTCTAGTGTATAGACCCTGGAGTCCGGAAGACATCTGGAAAGCCACTGAAGGAATTCCCCATCCAAAAGTTAATTTTAGAAAGTTTTTAGAAGATTTGCAAGGAATGAGGCTAAGTTATAATTTAAATGGGGAAGAGGTAGAAAAAGTAGTCAGACAAATTGTGGGACCAGATTGGCACATGATTAGTGGTGACTGGAAGCCACGTGATGCTGCGCTCAGGCCCCTCCCACATAGCAGCGCAGAATTAGACAACAGAGTGAAAGGTCTTACAGACCGAATCTCTGAGAAATGGAAGCCTAGGGCAGACTGGACTTGCATTAATCAATGCATCCAACAAGAAGGCGAAACTGTTGAAAGATATTATGCCAGACTATTAGAATGTTTTAATAACCATTGTGGAATGCAGGTTCCTGAAGATCAGACACACGATTCCCCATATGAGCAGCAGTTAAAGAATGCATTTTTGAAAGGCAGTATTGCACCAATAAGCAGCTTTATTACAAAGCACATGGTATATCATCGTACAAGTAGGTTACAGTCATTACTTGAATATGCTAGGCATGCCAAAATGCATTTTAATAGCAAAAAGAAAAAGAAAGCCCAAGTATTTTCTGTAGAAGATGGAGCAGAAGTTTATTTAGTACAGTCCAGGAAAAATGGCAAGAGAAATGCCCAGGGAAACAAACAATCTGATCAACGATCAGAGGACTTTGAAGGGTGAAAGAAAAGGGGTGAATGTTTTAAATGCAGTAAAAAGGGACACTTGGCAAGAGATTGCAAGAAAAACAAGAAAGCAACCACGGAAGATAAGGAGGGTGAGGACTGACTATATGATAGTCAGGAATCACTAGAAATGGATCACAGAGAAAGGACAAGTGAGAATGTGATAGAGGGAGTAGAGAATGTGACAGAAGAAATAGAGGAAGTACAGGAAGCCACGGATAGTTAAGAAAATGAAATATTAGATTTGGCTTTATTGAGCTTAGAGCTTTATTTATCAGACACGAAACCAGAAGTTACACTCCTAGTAGAAGAGAGGGAAGTCAGATTCTTGTGTGACTCAGGGGCATCACGGACCCTGATACATCCCTCCAAACTGCCTGAGAACTCAGAGTCACCTGATTACATATTAGTGAAAGCAGCTAATGTACAGCTGTACCGGAAGCCCCTCTCCCATAATATTGTGATAACTGATCCTGTTTCAGGATTGACCCAGAAAAGCAAAATTGTTGTTTCTGCAAAATGCCCAGTAAACCTCTTGGGCAGAGACCTTATGCAGCTATTTGGTATAGCAGTAGTTCCGACTATGCAGGATATGGAAGCACAGCGACAAATTGATACCTTTGCAGTGCAAACGGAGGGTAAAACATTTTATTGGTACAGCCAGGACTTGGTTACGACTGGTCCAGGGGCAGTGACCGAAGAGTTGATGAACATAACCATCAGCAAGTTCCCCTCCCTTGACATCGATAAACCGCATTTGTTGCACTGTACTCTGTATTATTGTAACACACCAGGACCTGATAAGGAATATGAGCAAGAATTGTTTAGAAATCGTGCAAACAGATTGATATTACATAATCTGTACTGGGACATGGAAGGGAACAGTGTAGTCAGCTGTTCATTGCCCCAGGAGTTCTTTGCACTCTATAAATCTAATCGATTACCACACGTTAGCTTAACTAAGGACAAGAATGTAAAATGGGTAGACTTAGGAGAAAAAGTTACGAGATGGGAAAAACAGACAGAGTTAGAACTGTCAGAACAGGGAATACAAATGCAGAAGTTGAATTGGATAACTCAGACCCACCCAGCTGTACACTTGCAGTCTAGCAAGGACAGCTGATTAGCACTCCTATTGAAGGAGGAAGAGAATGCCTTACAGAATATACCAGAAACTGTCTGGTCAACAGGAAAATCAGATGTAGGACTTATTCGTACAGCGGGACCAGTTACTATTACGCCAAAGTCAGCATTTAGACCACAAAAAATACAGTATCCCTTAAGAAAAGATGCAGAGGTAGAAATCAAACCTATTATAGCAGCCTTACTTAAGGAAGGGGTACTGGTGGAATCTCCTGATTCACCATGTAACACACCCTTATTTCCTGTTAAGAAAGCGAATGGAGAGTGGCGTATGGTCCAAGATTTACAAGCTGTAAATGACGCAGTAATACCAAGGGCACCTACGGTGCCAGACCCACATACCCTGTTGAATGATTTAAAACCTCAACAGAAATATTTTTCTGTGGTAGATATCAGTAATGCATTCTTCTCAATACCGATACACCCTGACAGCCAGTATTGGTTTGCATTCACATTTCAGGGAAAAGGTATACAAATACGCGAGTACCACAAGGGTATTGTGAAAGTCCAACAATATTCTCACAAGAAATGCCAAGCAACTTAGTGGGATTTACCCCACCAAGAGGTAGCCAGATTTTGCTTTATGTTGATGATATCCTGCTGACGGCCCCCACCCAGCAAGATTGTAAAGAAGACACCATAGCGCTATTACAATTTTTAGCCACTGAAGGACATCAAGTAAACAAAAATAAACTGCAGCTTTGGAAAAAACAAGTTAAATACCTAGGATATGTAATATTCAAGGAGGGTAGGACATTAGACGAGGACAGAAAAGTAGAGATTTTGCAAGCACCAAAACCCACTACCAAGAAGGAAATAATGTCCTTCCTGGGTACGACTAATTTCTGTTGGAGTTGGATTCCAAACTATGCCTTGGAATCTGCACCGTTGACTAACCTGATTTATAAAAAGCCTATGGCAGCACAGGATTTGTTACAATGGACACCAGAAGCAGAATCTGCTTTCTGCAAACTGCAACAGTTAATAGCGTCCTCATTAGTTTTGGGATTACCAAACTATCATAAACGTTTTTTCCAACAGTGGCACGGTCTTTACCCCACTGTGTAAAAGCAGTAGTTGCAGCTGCAATGGCAGTACAGGCTTCAGCCTCAGTAGTTTTGTTCCACCCTCTCACATTGAGAGTGTCTCATGCAGTCGTGATTATTTTACTGCAAGAGAAGGTAGCATATCTTTCCCCTGTTAGGCATCTTTCCTATATGACTATATTGTTGAGCCAACCTTATATGACAATTGAACGATGTATGACTTTGAACCCTTCTACCTTGCTCCCAACCCCTGCAGATGGCACACCACACAGCTGCCTGGAGGTGATTGAGCAAAAGACACTGCCTAGAAAAGGCCTTACGGATGTTCCCTTGGATGATGCCGAGGTGACATACTACATGGATGGCTCATGCAAAAGGGGCCCCTGCAGGACAGAACCTAGTAGGATATGCAGTAGTTTCTGATATTGAGATTATAGAAGCGAAATCCTTACCACACAATTTATCTGCACAGGCAGAATAATTGATTGCCTTGACACGGGCATGTACCTTAGCAAAGGGTAAATATGTGAACATTTTTACTGACAGCCAGTATGCTTTTTCTACTGTACATGTTTTTGTGCAACAGTGGAAAAATCGAAGAATGATAACATCTACTGGCAAACAAGTTAATCATGCACAGTTTATTTTGGATCATTTTGAGTATATTCAGTTACCTCAAAAAGTAGCTATTTGTAAATGCACAGCTCATACCAAGCAACAGGACAGGATTTCAAAAGGTAATGCGAGAGCTGATACAGCTGCAAAGCAAGCAACTTCAGAAGTATTTCTTTTAAATGAGGAATTACATCCCTCTGAGATTTTAGACTTAGAAATGTTAAAGATAATGCAGACACTTACTATGCAAGTTGAAAAACAAAGATGGGTAAAACGAGGAGCAATTCTCGAAAAGGAGCTGTACATCTCTAAAGAAGTGAAACCAATATCGCCTTGTAATTTGTTTAGATACGCAACTTTGTTGAGCCATGGGCAGTGCCATGTCTCAACAGGGGGGATGGTACAGCTGGTGAACCAAGTGTTCACAACATATGGATTCTTAACTTACTCTAAAAAATTCTGTTCGATGTGCCATGTTTGTAATAAACATCATGCACAAGGGGCATTAAAGCCCAAGCAAGGGAGTTTCCCTACACCACCATCTCCATTTCATACTATCTGTATGGATTTCATAGAGTTGAATAAATGTGAAAATAAGAAGTATTGTCTTGTCATTGTAGATATGTTTTCCAGATGGGTGGAAGCCTTTCCGACTAAAAATCCAGACGCAGCAACTGTGGCCAAAGTTCTTGTTAAAGAAATCATCCCTAGATTCGGCATTCTGGAAAGGATCTACAGTGACAATGGCACACACTTCGTAAACCAGACCATACAACAGTTAAGTAGACATTTTGGTATTTATTTAAAAAATCATTGTGCGTATCACCCACAATCTGCAGGGCTAGTAGAGAGGCATAATGGGATTTTAAAGAATAAGCTAAGGAAGTTAATAGTAGAAACACAGAGAAATTGGGTGTACTGTCTGCCCCTGGCACTGTTGAGCAAGAGAACTGTTCTGAATGCAAAAGGATTGACTCCTTTTGAAAAATTATTTGGAAGGGCTTATTATATACCACAGTCGAAATCTCTCATGCCCGCAGACCAGGAAGCTGACAGTACACTAGCTGAGTATATGCAAAACTTGTTAAATTCTAAACATTTGTTGCAGTTAAATTCTGTTTCAGATAAAGAACAAACCAGACCGTCAGAAGTGGCAGTGTCCCCTGGAACCTGGATTTGGGTGAAGACTGTAAAGAAAAAGAATTGGGCATCACCAAAGTGGGAAGGTCCATATCAAGTGCTTCTGCCGACATCCACTGCAGTCAAAATTGTGGAGCGTGCCTCCTGGATCTACCTGACGCACTGTAAATTGGTAAAAAACCTTGAACTGGACAAAAATCTTGTCACATGCCAAGATTAAAAATGATAGAGTCCAGAAGAAACAGGAATGCAGAACAACCCTCTCCTCAGAAGTATTGCATAATCATCCTGTTAACTGTACTAGTGACAATATTCTTTTTGTTGTGGCCTTTCCTTTTCCCAGCCACACAGACTGAACTGAATAAACATGAAGCGTTACTCATAGACTGGCATCCAAACTTTAACACTTACCAGGCAATTAAATATGTGTATTCTGAGACTTTCAATGTTTCAAATTGTTGTATTTGTACAGCTTTGCCGACAGCATACAGGGGGTTATTAATGACTACAGTCCCCCTAGGGGTCAATGAGACCTGGGAGAACTTGATTTATGATACCTCAACCATTACATCACAAGATAAAATAGCATTGCACTTGTCTGTTCCACAAAAGGGAACTGTGTGGTTTTATTAAAATGATACTATTCAGGTGGGTTGGAGCAATTGCAATGTGACTGTTCCTTATAAATGTTACACTAAAGGTAACAATGTAGATCTTTATTGTAATACAAACTATTATTCAATTCTTGGATTGATGCACAAAACACTTGATGAAGTAAAACATAATTCTGTTCTTTATAAACAACTGTCTATAATTGATAGAAAAATGTTTCATGCAGGGTGAGTGTATATTCATAGCAAGGTTACTACTAAAGTAGAGGATTATTATTTTGTGTGTGGCAGAAAGACATACAAATGGTTACCTGAGAATTGGTCCGGCAGTTGTTTTTTGGGTTACCTGGTTCTGGCCATATGACACACTGCAGTTTTGCCTCGAGGAAAAATTTGAAATGTCCGAGAGGTCATCAAGAAACCTGTAAATCCAGTGGGACAAATCGATGTGCGTTGGAAAGACCATCATTCCATAGGCAAAGGACTGACACATATGGACTTGAGTGATAGCGTTATATCATGGGCAGGCATATTACCGGCATATGGAGCAGTGAAATTGATCTGGGAGCTGAGAAAAATGTTGAAACTTCTCGAAGTAATGACTAATGCAACTTTTTCCACTCTCGAATTGGTGACTGATGAACTGAATGCTATGAGAACTGCAGTGCTTCAAAACCGCATGGCTCTTGACTTCACCCTAGCGGCAAAAGGTGGTACTTGCGCTTTAATCCAAGAAGAATGCTGTTCATATATTCCTGACCATAAACATGAGATAGACAATCATCTTGAGGTAATTCAGCAAGTGTCGGCCATGACCAAACCAGGCCCAAACCCAATGATGGACTTTTTCCAAAAATGGTTTGGGGGGTGGGGTACCATTCTAATGAACATCCTGATTGCCATTTGTGTAGGAATGCTCCTACTGGGAGTATATGTTTGTTGTGGCATCCCCTGCATGAAAAGACTGATTAAAGATTTTATAGACATGCCAGTTTCTGAAACCTTATATCAAAGTACTGAGTTTGAAGAACTGTTAAAAGATTGAAAATGCTTTCATAAGTTTAAACCGAATGACTCTCTTAACTGCAAATCCTAAGTGGAAGAGGTTAGGAGAAGAAAACAAACTGTTTATGCTTATTTTGAAAGTAGAATAAAAGTATTAAAAGGGGGGAAATGTCAGAAAAATATGTATTAATGTGTGTATTAGTAATGTGCTTAGTGCATTTAGAGCTTGAAAAGGGTTGACACATTTATTCTATTTCATACTGCATAAATCTGTACAAACTGCAGATGCTTTCTGACCTTGTATTGTTAGCTAAAATCTTGCTTGTGCCGTGGAAATGTACTGAGAAACAGATGATTCCTGCTTATGTTAGGAAAATAATGAATAGAACAATACTACTTGTATGAAGCCTAGACAAGAAGTTCCGTTTGTGCTGTGAGAAAATACACAGCTGTAGAAGCTATAGATAATTAGGACAAAGCCTGTTTGAAAATATGAACTGCAATCAGCATTTGCTTATATCTGAGTTAGAAGAGTACCTTGAAATGTAACACTGTACAATAGAAGCCTGTAAACGAATTAGTGACCACCAAGGCCAGGTTGTTTTTCTCAAAAGTTTCTCACAAATCTAGTCATGTCAGCAGAAACTCTGAATAACATCTGCTGTAGAACAATACTGAAAGTTGTGTTTGATTACATCAGCCATAGAAGGCCATGTCTTGTAAAATTGTATAAGAATAAGCATACTTCCTGTTAGTAGTTAGACAAATCCTTGTATTTGCATGTGTTTGTCTCCTTGCAGCAAGTAATTAAATATGCCTTAACTGAACCTTACGTGTATTGGTCTTTGAAGTTTTTTCCTTTGACAGCTGGTATAGTTTATATTTGGATATTAGAAGCTTATGTTTTTGTTTTTGCTTGCTCCCAGTTTCAGTAAACCTGATTCAGAGTTCCTCTAAATGATAGTGCTAAGGTAGAAATACTCTTTCTTTTTTAAGTGCTGAATGATATTTATGGTAAACTCGTGAAACTGCTACATTGTTGCAATATTGTCTGGTAATAGTATATTCCAACTAGTTACACTGCTGCTAAGGTATATTCTGTTTCTGAAAGTTAAACATACATTGTAAAGTGCAGAATGATATTTATGGTAAACTGGTGAAACTGCTACATAGATGCAATATTGTCTTGTAATAGGATATTCTAACTAGTTATACTGACTGCTGCTGAATAAGACTGGTTGCAGAGTCTGAATGTATTTCTCTTGATGACTTCTAATAGGCTATGTTCACTTGCTCTGCTTTCTGTACAATATTTATGATGGTTGTGCTTATTTTGATGTCCTTATTTTATTGCTTTTAGTCTTACATTCTTTCCTTTTCTCCTCTTTGCAACTTTTAGAGCCACTGAGGACCTGATCGCTTTGCCCCCCCCCCCCACATGTGTGAGCAAGGAATCCTCTCACTCCAGCTAAAAGCAAAGAAAATTCTAACCAGCAATCATCCAAAAATAGACTGCAGCCCCTGGTTTAACTCCAGGAACCTTGTTGTTGCCGCTTGTGTAGTGTAGGTGCCAGCTTTTGTAACTACTGTTATGCCTTGTTAAAATCTGTTACAGTCAGCTAGAGTGCATACCCCAGGGGAAATAGCTGCAAACCTTCTTCATCTTAGCCCACCCCCACCCCTTTCATTCCATTGCACTGTTGATAATTTGTTATATGTGAAGGTATTTAGCCCCTCTCAATAGTCATAGCCTTCAGTCCCTCCTCTTCAATACTTGTTCTTCACTAAACACCAAACAGAGGTGCAAAGTCTCCAGCTGCTTTTATCTTTAGCTACACTGTGTGCAGCAAACAATGAGCAAAGGGGAATACAAATATAAAAGAGAATAAAATCTGCCATTGCAGAATAGTAAGCAGCATACAACTTCCACCTGTGGTGTATTCCTATACACAGTTTTTCTTGGAGAAACCTTCCAGTCCTTGAACAAGGGTGCCTGTATGTTTACCTTATTTCCTTGGCTGTCCTTGATAACTAGCTAGGTTTTGCAGAGTCCCATGAATTCTCCCCTGCTACTTTAAATTCCAATTGAAGGTTTCCCACCCTTCCCCCACTCCCCACGTGATTGCTCAGATAGTTGCATAGTTTCATAGTTTCATAGTTTCATAGTATAGTACTAGGCTATCTGCCCTGGGGCATTTGTAAGCCTAGCCATAGTGATGTGGCATTTGCCACCCCATGAAATGGTACAAAAATGTACAGAATAAATTTAGAATACTGTGTCTAGTAGTGACACAATGAAGGTCCCCTTATATAATAGAATTAGTTTACTGTGCCCCTGGCTAGCAGTGACACAGATGTGACCCCTGGGGTAAACTTACTATCTCCCATCCACTCATCAAGATTTCTCATGAAGAGAGTCAGTGAGGGGCTCTGCCTAATACGAACTGGGATCTTGTTCCAAAGCATGGGAAGCCTCTGGGTTATGAATCTATCCCTCCAGCATGTCCTATTCATACTTGTGCCGAGGTTTAAGTCTTTAGCTCTCGTGGTCCTGATGGACTTGGATTTTTTGAGGTGGAGCATGTCCATCAGATCCTGATTGGACATGGCCTTGTACGTCAGGCAGAGATCACCTCTGAGTAGGCGGTATGATACTGAATAGAGCTGAAGTTTCTTTAGTCTGGCAGAATAAGACATATGTTGGAGACCCTTGATCCTCTTGGTGAGGTACTTTTGTGGTCTCTCCAGCTGTTGCAAATGCCGGGTGAGGTACATACCAAATGGGGCATTGTACTCAATCATGGGTCTGATGAGGGAGGAATATAGGGATACAATGACATCCTTGGATCTGGATGTGAATCCCTTCATGATGAGGTGTGCAAGGTAGAATGTTTTTCTAACCACTTTGGCAATGTGGGTATCAAATGAGAGGTCGCTGTCGACTTGGGTCCCCAGGTCTCTGATTACTTTTTCAGTACTCAGTGGGTTGCTGTCTATGTGATAATTTGTGGGTACTTTGTTTTTCCCAAAGGGGATGACTATATATTTTTTGGCATTTAGTTTAAGGCCGTGACTCCGGCACCAGTTGTCCGTTTCTGTGAGGCCTTTTTGTAGGATGTGTGTGTCTGCTGGTGTATCGACTATGGCGCCTAGCTTGCAGTCATCTGCAAACTTTGTCAGCCACAGCCCTCCCGTGTTTGCTTTAACATCTGAGAAATAAATGCCGAACAAGAGGGGTCCCAGGACAGATCCCTGTGGGACACCACTTGTGACTGGCTTTGAGTCTGACATTGCTCCAGTGATTTTAACTTTATGGGTTCTGTCCTTTAGCCAGTTTGCAACCCTTCTAGTGACATAAGGGTTTACATTTAAGCTGTTGAGCTTATCTATGATGCCTGAGTGGGGTATTGTGTCGAAGGCCTTAGCCAAGTCCAGGTATGCTGTATGGACTGCTTTGCCCTCGTCAATGGTTCTAGTGACTGTTTTGAAAAAGTCAATCAGGTTTAAAAGGCAGGATCTGCCCTTTACAAAGCCGAACTGGGTGGGGTCAAGTGTCTGTAGGTCCCCTATGTCTCTGTTTATGAGTTCCATAATGATTCGTTCCATAGCTTTGAAGACCAGGCTGGTTAAGCTTATGGGGCGGTAGTTTCCAGGGTCTGTAGAGGCACCCCCCTTGTGGAGTGGGACCACTGTTGCTGTACGCCAGTGTTTAGGTACATATCCCGAAGTAAGGCTAAGGTTAAATAGCATTTTTATGTGTGGGTTTAGCTCCTCTTGGAGTTCATGTAACATGCAACCCGGGATACCGTCAGGTCCCATTGATGCTGTGTTTTTTGCTTTGTTTAGGGCAGTTCTCACTTGGACATCTGAGATGACAGGGAGATTACATTCAGCTGGGATAAGTATTTCTTCTTTTGGGGATGAATTAGGGGAGAAATTTGCACTGAACCTGTCAGCCAGAAAGTTGGCAATATCTGTGGGTTCAGTGTATTTGTTATTGTTGTGAACCAACTCTGAGCATATCTGAGGGTTTCCGCCCAGGTTTCTAACATAGCTGAAGAAGGCTTTGTGGTTATCTTTAGTGTCCTTAGCGATTTTTCTCTCAAAGTTGGCCTTGGATGTTTTTATGAGAGAATGTAGTTTTCTGCTAATGTTGATCAGAGATGCTTTCCCTTCATGGGATTTTGCTCTGACGTGTAGTAGCTTCCTTCTTTTGTTATACAATTTGTTTATGGCTGAGGTCCACCAGACAGGACACTTACCTTTGGTGGAGTGGGACTTGGATTTGTTTGGGATTGCATGATCCATGCATTCTTGGAGATGTCCATAGAAAGCATTTGTAAAGGATTCAGCATTGTGGGATGTGGTATCCACTGGCACAGTGGGCTTAAAGGATACCATCTCAGTCTTAAGAAGAGTGAAGTCTGCTTTTGAGAAGTTTTTCACTGTGGTCTTTGTGCTGACAGTGGAGGTGGGATATGTATATCCAGGGTGATTAGTTTGTGGTCAAATCTCACTAGTGAGGGGTATACTTCCGGTGTGGAGCATTTTGTCCCCATGTTTGTGATGATCAGGTCTAGTATATTATCTCCCCTAGTGGGAGAGGTGACTAATTGTTCCAGTGCATTTGAATTTATGAATTCCAGGAACCTTTGGGCTAGGGTATTAGGGCTAGAATAATGTACCTAATCTATGTTTGGGTAGTTGAAGTCTCCCAGTATGATGGTATTTTGTGATACATTCATATCCTCCAATGTCTTCAGGAAGGCTGAGTGGAGTTCTTGAGATTGGGAGGGTGGTCTGTAACATGCTACCAGTTGTATAGCATTTTTGCCTATGGTTAGTTGCACCTGTATGGTCTCTGATGCTTCATGTGTTGCTACTAACCTTGAGGTGTGGGTGTCCTTGATGAATATGGACACTCCCCCTCCCTTTGTGGTTCGGCCCAGGTTTTGGGGCCGAAAAGTATGATACGATGTATAGCCTGGTAATGCTGGGGTGCTCTCAGGAGCCTTGAACCAGGTTTCAGTTACTGCACAGACGTCGATGTTCTCCATGCTGAGGAGTGCATCAAGTGCCTGCATCTTGAGAGTTAGACTTCTGGCGTTGAGCAGCATTACCCTTAGTTTTTTTCCATTATTGTTTTCTAAGGAGGTGGGTTTGCTTTTGAGCCTTGCCTAAAAAGGCACTATGGGGGTGGCAAGAGCCTTAGCCAATATCCGGAAGCCCAGTGGTGACAGGTGTAAGCCATCCCATGCGAAGCAGCGTGGCTTGTCCAACATGTCATCCCAAGCAGACAGACATTGGATCCCCTTAGAATGACACCAGTACTTGAGCCAATTGTTAAAGCTGATCATCTTGTCTTTGTATTGTGGTATCATTCTTGGTGAGGGCAAGATGCTGCTCAGGGTCAGGGTCATACCAGCCTGGACTACATAATCGGAGAGCTCCTCTATGTCTCTTTTCATGTAGTCCAGGGAGGTACGTCTCAGGTCATTCACACCAGCATGGACAATGATGGAGTCATATTTGTACTTGCCTTGGAGTGACTTGAGTGTGTGTGTTATGTGGCGGATCCTAGGTACCGATAGACAGCTCACAGTCACCTTCTCCTTGTTCAGCCTGGTCAGCGGGACATCAGTGTGTCTGACTATAGAGTCACCTATTACTAGTGTATCAGGCAAGGTGTTTGGCCTTAAGGGCTGTGATTGATTGACACACTGATTTATTGAAGTATGTGTTGCATGTGTTTTGTTTTGAGGTGGTGGATTTTTGGGTGTCTGCTTTGGGAGCCTCTGTTGTTTTGGTAAGTTTTTATTAGAGCCTCCAGTATGTCTTCGTGTTTTTATGTGTTTGGTTTGCAGTTGTGGTAGGTCTGTGTGGGACTGGGATTGTTGTGTGTGTGGTTGCCATCTCCTCCTGTCTGGTCATTCCAGCCCTGAGTTGAGAGAGTTCAGCCTCCAGTTTGGCTATATAGTTGCATCTCTCACATGTATTTGTGTTTGTTGGGAGGAGGAGAGGGTTGTCTGTGTACATGAGACAATTGTAGCATTGTCTCAAGATATCCAGATTGACTAGCTGAACTGGAGATGAGGCCAGTAATCTACCACTCGACATGCTAGAACTGTATAAGGGAGTGCTGTACCTTTAAGGGAAGTGGATATTCACAGGGGTGGTAAGTAGATGTAGTGCTTTACTTAGTACGAAAGTGCTTACTTAGTAGAGAAGTATTGAGAACAAGTGCTAGGCTTATAATATAGTAAGTAGTCTGGTTATACTAAGAGTAGAGCTTCCTTAAGGGAAAATTTGAACAGCAGACTTGGCGGAGCCAGAAAAAGTTTAACCTTGTTTAACCGGTGCTGCGCTATGCGCACAAACGCTCAAAGATACAACACACTAAAAGTTTTAAAAACTCTGGATGCCATATTTGCTCTAATTGCAGCTAAAAGCCCTCCAGGTGCAGCATCTCTAGTAAGTGATAGTATTATTTTTCTTTTTTTCTGTGTTGTATTCTACACTGTAAACTCACTGTCCCTGCATAGAGTAGTACAGTAATTTCTCTATAAGCTAGCTTTCCAGTTATTTTTTATTTTTGCTGGTATAGTTTGTATTTGGATATTAAAAGCTTATGTTTTTGTTTTTGCTTGCTCCCAATTTCAGTAAACCTGATTCAGAGTTCCTCTAAATGATAGTTTAGACTACTTTATAATGTCACAGTACTACTAACTTAAAAGTGACTCCAATAGCGTCTTAAAAAAATAAGGGCATTAATATAAGCTACTTTATTAATTGTGTCTTCATGTAAAGCTTTTTTATTTGTTTAATTGCCATAACTACCTGCTATGTGCGAACTCTTTTTTCTCTCCTCCACTTTTGTCTCTCTTTCTCCCTAAAGTACCCTGCTCCCCATTGCGCTATTCCTGATATAGTTTCTAAGAACTACCAACCTAGTGACAAAGGACCCTATCGAACTACCTGCAGTCTCATCTAACAGCCTTATTTTCCCTGCACCCTCTCTCAAGGAAGCAAGAAAGTATGTGGTTCTCTAAGTCCTGCTTGTAAAGCTGACGACTGTTTACTATTGCTTCAGAGGTTCTAAAGTATGCTATGAGCCTGAACAGCCAGCAGCCTTTGCCTACCTCCTATCTACCCTGTATCCAACAAACTTCTTCTACTTTATAATAACCCCCTTTACTAGCTATCACTCCTCCTCTAGTTCTAAACCAGCTAGCTCCCTTACATACTTACCTGCAGTACTAGATCTGCCCACTAGGTGGCACCCTTATCCCATCCTTTATCTCCTGCTTATCCCTCTGTATTTCTTCTGTAATTACACTACATCTCTTAAGTCCTAGACCTGCTCTTATTTTCTCACTTACCCTTTACTTCAACTGTCTACACCCACCTGTTTTTTTTTCTCATATACTTCTGTTTTATCTCTGATTTTTCCCACTACTGACTTGCCTAACTTTCCTTCAGTTACTAGCATTGCTGATAGTTTCTTCTCTAGCTTCTCCTGCACTTGTCTCTACCCGCTCCATTCGCCCTATGGGCTCACTCCGCTTCCCTACCCTACCCCCAAATCTTACCCACCCCCAGTGGTCTTACTCTTATATCATCTAACCGCACCCCTTCCCTCTTCCACCAATCACAAACCCTTCACCATTGGCCACTTAACTCCAATTCCCTCCTTTCACTTACCACTCCCTATCTCTCCCACCACACCCTCCACCTATACCTTTCCATAACTAGTATACCTCCGAGCCTATAACAGCAACCTAACAACTTACTCTTCCAGATGTATAAAGTAACCACCCCGGCCCTCTTACAGAAGTTACTCATACTTACACTTCTACCACCTCTAACGTTAGCTTACCCGCTAACCTCCTATGAACACCCAATATATACACACCTTCTCTACCTCAATAAGCTATCTACCTCTCCTTCTCTACCTATTTTCACTAACCATGTTAACGTAACATCTACACCCAGCTATCAACTAGCAAAATACCATAGGATAGCCCACATTAGATATGACCCTCCCAATCCCAGAAAATCTCTACCTCTATATAGTAAATTCCCAAATCCTAGACTTCAAACACTACTCTTCTCTTTAAAATATGGAGACATTCACCCAACCCCAGGCCCAACAACTGCTACTACCACTCAACTCCTTAACCCCAACCCCTCTACTATCCATTCCCTTATCAAACCACCTAACGCACTCTTATTAGCTCACCTCAACATACGTAGCATTAATAACAAAGTTGCACAACTCCATGCTCTCTTGGAAGTCTACTCCTTTGACATTGTTTAACAGAACCTTGGTTAAAATCTATAACTAAAGACAATGAAGTCATCCCACCTGGTTATAATATTTTGCGACTTGACCATGCAACCAAAAAGGGTGGTGGTGTAGCTATCCTATTTAAATCTGGGTTACAGATTACTACCTATGACTATAAACCACCCCAAGACTCCAACACTGAAATTTTTATTACCAAGCTTCAACTTAACACATTCAAATCCATCTATATTATCTGTATCTATCTTCCTCCTGGTAATAACATTGTCACCATAGAAAATATCCTTTGTTGGTTATCCCAGAATTTACCCCAAGAAACCATAATCCTAGGTGATTTTAACATTGATTGGAAGTGTTGTAGCAGTAGCCACCCTACCAGCCATATTAACCTTTTTGTTTTTTCTCAAACCATTACCTCTCCTACCAGGATAGACAAGCCTAATAAGAAAAAAAGTACCTTAGATTGGATTCCCATAAATAATCATCTCCAGATACATGAAGCTGGAACCCTCCCTGATGATGTAAGTGACCACTCACTAATCTACATCATCAGGCTTAAATCCAATCTGCCTAATCCAACCATATCTAGGACAATTAGAACCAAGAAAAACTTCAACTTCAATCTCTTCCAGAGAGAACTAAGAGCATTTAATTGGTCTCGCTTAAAATATCTCACACTGGAGGAAGTTACTTTAATTCTAACTTCCTAGCCATACTAGATCACCATGCACTAACCGGCTCTATCAGAATGAGAACTAAATTTGCCCCATGGCTTTCAAAAGAAACCAGGCAAAAAAATCCATCTCAGAAATAAAAACTGGAATAAATCTCGTTTAACTAAAAACTCAGTAGACCAACAAAACTTCAGACAGCTGAGAAATGAAACTAAAAAAGCTATACTGTCTGACAAAAGAAACTACTACCTGCAATTCCAGCAGACTCATCATAATAAACCACAAAAGTTCTGGCCAAGTATTAATCAATTATTACACCCAGGTCAATCCATCACACCAAATCCACAAGGCACAGACCAGGAGAATCCCAAGCAGACTGCTAATACCTTTAATACCTTTTTCACTGAGGCCATTCAAACTCTTGCCAGTCAGTTATCTACTCAGAACTTAACTATATCCAACTCTAACTCTAACCCATCCCCTCCATTTCTCTTCCAACCAGTCCCAACAACATATATTCTTACCCTTATCCAAAAACTGAAACCGTGCACTCCTTCAGCAGACCAACTACCTGCTGAAAATCTACAAAAGGCAGCCAAATCCATCACCTATCCCATTTCCATTCTCATCAATAGAACCATCAGTGAAGGACACATCCCTAAAATCTGGAAAGTATCCCATATTATCCCCCTTCACAAGGGTGGGAACTCTACTGAACTCTCCAATTACCGTCCCATAGCCTTACTTTCTCCCTTAGCAAAGACCATGGAAAAATGCATACACAGACAATTGCTAGACCACCTAATCCAAAATAACTTACTTTCAAACTCTCAACATGGTTTCAGACCTTCCCATAGCACTACTACTGCCCTTCTTTCCTTTACTGACTGTATTAACAAAAAACATAACATCAATATGCTTTCCTCTGCACTGTTTATAGATCTGTCTAAGGCATTCGATATGGTAAATCACCAGATACTTATAAATATCCTCAAATCCCTGAGGAATCAAATCCCAAAGGAATGCATGGATCATGCGATCCCAAATAAAACCAAGACCCAATCCTGCAAAGGCAGACATCCTGTCTGGTGGACCCCAGCCATAAACAAACTATACAATAGAAGGAGGAAGCTACTAAATGATAGAGCAAAATTCCAAAAAGGGAAGGCATCTCTGATCAGGATTAGCAAAAAACTACGGGCACTCATAAAATCGTCTAAGGCCAGCTTCGAAAGAAAAATTGCACAGAACACTAAGGATAATCACAAGGCTTTCTTTAGTTATGTTAGGAACCTGGGTGGTAATTCCCAGATATGCTCAGAATTAGTCCAAAATGACAAAAAATACACCTAACCCACAGACATTACCAACATCCTAGCTGACAGGTTCAGCGCAAACTTCTCCCCCCGCTCCCCACCAAAAGGGCAAATATCTATCCCAGCAGAGTGCTGCCCCCTGACATCTCAGATGTTCAGGTAAGAGCTTCCCTCTCCAAAGCAAAAAACACAGCATCAATGGGACCAGATGATGTCCCAGGCTGCGTCTTACATGAACTCCAAGAAGAGCTAAACCCAAACATAAAACTACTATTCAATCTCAGCCTTACTACAGGATATGTACCCAAAGAGTGGCGTACAGCAACTGTGGTCCCTCTCCACAAAGGTGGTGCCTCAAAGGATCCTGGAAACTATCGCCCCATAAGCCTGACTAGCTTGGTCTGCAAAGCTATGGAAAGGATCATCATGGACCTCATAAATAAAGATATTGGGGACCTACAGATACTGGATCCTACCCAGTTCGGCTTTGTTAAGGGCAGATCCTGCCTCTTAAACCTGGTTGATTTCTTTGAAACAGTCAACAAGGCCATTGACGAGGGGAAGGTGGTCCACACAGCCTACCTGGACCTCGCAAAAGCCTTCGATACAATACCCCACTCAGGCATTATAAATAAGCTCACCAGCTTAAATCTAAACCCCTATGTCACTAGATGGGTTGCAAACTGGCTCAAGGACAGAACCCACATGGTTAGAATTGCAGGAGCCATGTCAGACTCCAAACCAGTTACAAGTGGCATCCCACAAGGCTCAGTCCTGGGACC
The DNA here is from genome assembly GCF_019279795.1 of Protopterus annectens. Classification (NCBI taxonomy): domain Eukaryota; kingdom Metazoa; phylum Chordata; order Ceratodontiformes; family Protopteridae; genus Protopterus; species Protopterus annectens. The sequence continues at coordinate 957,022,842 of NC_056725.1, forward strand.
TCTCTTGTTCGGTATGTATTTCTTGGAGGTACAGGCCAACACAGAAGGACTGTGGCTGACCAAGTTCACAGATGACTGCAAACTGGGCGCCATAATCAACTCTCCAGCCGACACAAGCATCCTCCAAAAGGGCCTCATAGAAACAGACAACTGGTGCCAGAGCCATGGCCTCAAGCTAAACGCCAAAAGGTGTATAGTCATCCCCTTTGGCAAAAACAAAGTGACCACAAATTACCACATAGGTGGTAATCCATTAAGTACAGAAGAAGTAATTAGGGACCTGGGGACCCAAGTTCATAGCAATCTCTCATTTGACAACCATGTGGCCAAAGTGGTTAGAAAAACATTTTATATAGCCCACCTAATCATGAAGGGATTCACATCTAGATCAGGGGAGGTCATCGTGCCTCTTTACTCATCCCTCATCAGGCCCATAATTGAGTACAATGCCCCTTTTGGGATGTACCTTACCAGACACCTGCAGCAACTGGAAAGACCCCAAAAGTACTTCACCAAGAGGATCAAGGGGCTCAAACAGATGCCATATGCTGCCCGGTTAAAGAAACTCCAGCTCTATTCAGTGGCATACCGCCTGTTCAGAGGCGATCTGTGCCTGACATATAAAGCCATGTCCAACCCGGAATTAATGGACATGCTGCACCTCAGAAAATCCAAATCCTATCGAGCTACACGCTCGAGAGACTTGAACCTCAGCACTGAAATAAATAGGACATGCTGGAGGGACAGATTCATAACCCAGAGGCTCCCTTCACTCTGGAATTAAATCCCAGTCCAGGTTAGGCAGAGTCCCTCATTGACTCTCTTCAAGAGGAATCTTGATGAGTGGATGGGAGATCATAGGTTTACCCCGGGTATCACTTCTGTGTCACTGTTAGACAGAGGCACAGTATACTAACTTCAAAAAAGGGCATATCAAAATTAATTTAAAATGGGTGGCGAAAGCCAAACACATTCTGGCTAGGCTTATAAATGCCCTAGGGCAGATAGCCTAGTATGAACCTATGAACCTATGAACTAGATGCACTAGCTATAAAATGGTTCCAGTCCTACTTAGATAGACAACAGGCTGTACTTTGGCATAACATTCTATCTACCCATCTGCCTGTTAACACTGGTGTTCCTCAAGGGTCCATATTAGGACCTCTCCTGTTTTCTATATTTATCAATGACCTTCACCTAACAATCCCCCAAGCTACATGCATACAATATGCAGATGATTCCACACTTGTATGCTCAGCCACATCTATATCTGAACTTCACTCCCTTACCCAAAATGGGTTTAACACAGTTGAACAATGGTTTACACAGCACTGTCTCCTTCTGAACCCCCCAAAAAATAAACTCCTCCTTTTTACTCCTACTTGTAAGTCCCCCCCAATAGACTTCACAGTAACATCCAATAATGGTACTCTCATATCCCCAGATCCAACTACCAAACTACTAGGTATCACCATAGATAACAACCTTAACTTTGACACCCATATTAACAATACTCTAAAATCTGTTAATAGTAAACTAGGCTCTCTCTACAGGATCAAACCCTTCCTCTCTTCTGCAGCTAGAATAACTATTGCTCACGCCCATCTAATTTCTACTTTCCTCTACTCTCCTCCCCATTTATACTAATTTCTCTAAAAACAACCTTAATAAAATGGAAAACTCCTATAATAACATAGCCAGATTTTCTACAGGTAACCCTTTCAGAACCCACCATTTTTTAAATCTAAAGCAGCTAGGATGGCTTGAAATCAGCTTAAATTCCACCAACTGACCATTGCCCATAAAACCCTTTACCAACCTACCAGTACCCCTATAGTATCTACCCACATTACTCCCTACAACAATCTAAAGACCTTACGATCATCATAGAAACTTCTTGTAAATATTTGTAAATCAAACAACAGGGCTGGGTCTCTCTTTTCTCTGATACTGTTGGAAAATCCTGGAACCATCTTCCTAATGAACTTTCCTCTCTTCCCTCTGTATCACTCTTTAAAACCAAATTGAAACTTTACCTCAAAACACACTGGTTGTGCCCCTGTACTAAACCTGACTGATCAACTAGCTCTTCTTACTTGGGTCAACCTACCCTCCTCTTCTCAGTAATCAAGTTCCTTTTCTTAATAACAACTTACCTTGTCCTTCTACACTATTACTTACATCTTCAGAATTTCATTAAGGAGACTATTACTAATATATTGCATAATTTCAGCTCCTACTTTTTCTTTATGACTACTTGTATATTAATAAATTGTAGAATTCAGCTGCCATCTTTTTCTTTATGATGTATTGCAACTACATTTTCTATTTTACTAATTGTATCTGTATATTTTGCACTAAGTTATGAACGAATGACCTCTTTGATTATTCTCTGTACTGCACCTGCAATGTTCATTGTAGACATTAATTTTTGTATATGTGGTTTTGTTTGTTTCCTTGGAGCTTATCTCCCCGGCCACTACTGAAAATGGACATATATCCAGTTAGACTATCCCAGTCAACAAATGTAAAACGGTTTGGGATGTACATCCCACACTAGTATTAGTATACTAAATGTGGTGCCAGCACAGTTATCATTGTGTACAATGGCACCCTTGCCATGTCACTACACAGGCATATTGTACAACTGTAGCAGCCACACAGGTTCCAAGGTACACCAATACACATTGCAGAGAATATATCCTATGGAGTCCATGTCAAGACCAGACATGTGTCATCTGTTCTCAAAATGCTTTGGAGGGGACGTGTATGGCTCCATATAGGGAGGCATCAGTTCCCACTGTGTACCTCTTATGTATCCTTGACAGGACTAATACATGCCACCTGTGCTACACACCATCTGTGTGATATGCATAGTACATGCTGATGAGACAGGTATGTAACACAGACAGTATGCCCTACATGAAACAGGCCCCCCATGCATGTCACATGGATTCATATCACTTCACTTAAAGACCATTTCACTGACACCCATTTCACCTAAAACTCATTTCACCTAAAACTCATTTCATTGTCAAGTAGTATTCTAAGACAAGTCAAAGGTATATGTCCTTTTCCCCACTGTAGTGTGATCCTGGTGTTAGTATATATAGTTGGGGGGGTGTGAGGGGCACAGCCTCCCACATTGGGGGGTGGGGGGTGTAGCCAGCCACATAATTGGGTTTTACCAAATAATGTAAAACAAAACCAGACAACCGAAAACCAAATTAAGTGGGGCTACACCCCTCACACCCCCCCCAATGTGGAGGGTTGTGCCTCCTACACCTCCCAACTATATATATTAACACCAGGATCACACTACAGTGGGGAAATGAAATATACCTTTGACTTGTCTTAGAGTACTACTTGTCAGTGAAATGAGTTTTAGGTAAAATGAACGTTCACTGTAATGAACTTTAGGTGACTTGGTCTCAGTGAAACGGGTGTCATTGAAATGGTCTTTCAGTGAAGTGATGCAAATCCATGTCACACACACGTGCTGTGACATACACCATGTGCAGGTTACACATTAGGATGCAGAACACAACAACAATAACTGTTGCCGGGCAACTGTTGGTACTGGACACAGGATATATGTAGATGTGTCAACTCCATCAAAACCCTGGTGGCACTTATGAGGGGTAGCAGAGCTTCTCACAGATTAGGGATGCATGAGTATGCTGAATGCCAACACTGTCCTTGTTAGCCTGTTATACACACATGAACCTATTGAGCCATGCAGTTATAGTGCTGTGCCTTGCTAATGACATATGTCCGCTGTGCTGATATGCCATCTTGTGCTGCTTTATTTCCACTGTGTATCCATAGGTTACCTCAACAGACTCCTGTAAAAGAAACATAAATAGGCCCATGACACACCTGCCATTATATAACTATACAGCCAATATAACAACATACAACATAAAGACCACATAAGGTGCACGGAAGTTTGTGGCGTACACGTGACAAATGTCAGTGTACTGTATCTCTCGTTAACCACTACAAGTGGCATGGTGAACCAACACTGCATTACACAAGTACATGTTAAGTAATACAGTCACCCTGTGCATCAGACATATAGCTGCATTTTCCTGCATCAATGTCAAGGATGATAGAGATGTGGCACAAGTATCATCACTTGCACCGGGTGTTACATGGGGGTACAGGAAGCCTAGGCTGGTCCAAACAGTAGACATCATGTCTGTGAGTAGGGGGGAGCATGTAAGATGGACCATAGAGAGCTGCTGTGTGTGTCTGTAGATGACCTGTATATGACAGTGGTGTGTGAGTATGCGCATGTACACAGACAAACTCACTGCTAGTCCTACATATGTGTATGCTGGACAGCTGTGGACGATACATGGTAGAGTTGGCAGTTCACTGTCTCTGGCCCCGAATATGGGAAATGGCTCTGCCAGGAGTTTCACTGACACCACCACGTTGAAGGTCAGAAGGCGAGCTAGTACCCGACAGTGACTGCTGTCTGCTGGGACCATGTTCCCATGGGACTGCCCAGTACCACGAGCCCATGGCCTGCCACATCATTATGTGGTCTGTATACTCCCTACTGTAGTGATGGATGTGCTGCCACTATGGGACCGTGAGTGTGCATGGCCACGTGGACTCTCAGCAGATGATGTTTCTGACCTACATCCACGTGTCCCACACTCAACTCCAACCACACGGTCCAGCACAATGTGCAGTCCAAAACACTGTCTCAGCCCACCATCTGTCCACTGCATCAGTCAACTGATCCATGGTGTCCCCAATGTGGTGGAGGTTGTCACAGATGTCAGACTATGCTGCATCCATAACCCTAAGCTTAACCTGGTGTTCTGTTCAGAACGTGCCTGTGCCTCCATGATGGCCCAAAACATGTGCTGGATGACCCGTGATGTGACACTTGCAACAGGTGGTGGACAGACAGCAGGCCTCCTACAAGCAGCTCTGTCAATCTGCCTGTTTGGCACCTTGCCAGCTCCTTGAGTATGGCCAGTGTCTACACTCACTGAACCATAGTTACCATACTTTCCTCTTCAATGTCTTCACCCTCTGACTGTCAAATATCTGGGGCCTCTGGGGATGGGGTATGCGTGGGCATACAAACTGCATGTGGTGACAATGGGGGCAGAAAATTGATGTCTACCTCTGGGACAGATTCAGCCCCCAAAACCCCCACCTGTGCCTCACTGTAGCCACCATCATCATCAGTGTTCGAGGAGACACTGACATCAAGTTATGTAGGGGACATACTCCAAACCCCATGGTCACCTCCAATAAGAATGAAAAGTGCAGTATATTACTATCTGCACTATTGTGTACAAAAAGCATCCAAGACTCCTAACAACAAAGACCCACAACTGAATTAGCGGTCAAACAACTTCCTTCTCTGCCTTCGTCCACAAAGCACTACCTCAGAACACAATTCAAAGTCAACTCAAGTCCTTTATAACCATCACTTGAAGTAAATCAAGTCAAACATGATCAGTAATATTTACCATTTACTTACTCAGTATGACACTATAATTGAAAAAACAACACATAAAACCTAGTACAACTCGCTTCACAATTATATGGAAATACACATTTCCCTGCCTAATGTACTTGCCTTCAACCTGTTGTATTTTAAAAGGCATTCTAGATTCCTTGCCTCATTTAAACCAGTGGGTTTATTTGCTCTTACCTGTAACTGCCAAAGTGTATTTGTTGGTTGAACTACACTCCTGTGACTAACCCCTCTCAAAACCTTAGGTACCGCTTCCAAACTGACATTTAAAAAACATCATAAGCTGTCTACACACATAATTCCATGTATATATGGTATTATTCTGGCACTTAACCATACTAGACTATAATTGTCCCTTAACAAAACAAGTATCATACTTACCAGGCCATGGCCTTAGACAATACCTGATAGACCTGTGAAAAGTTGAGGGTGGGATAATGTCAGTACCACTGCATGTTGCAGCACAACAAGGTTATACATCTATATATCTCCCATTTACAGTATTTACTGTGTTACTTGTTGTATTGGTCCCAATCTACAAATGAGTGTGTACCTGAGGTTACACCCCCCCCAAAGAACAAAGACCTCTGCACTAAAAAAATATAAAGAAAAGAAAAAAGGGGACCTAGGAAAGTAGTGAAATGGGGGCAAGCAGGGGGGGAAAACATATTGAATAGCAGGGAGGGATGTGCAGGAAGGGTGTAGGAAAGCAACAACTGTGCACTTTGACAGATTTTTACATGAATTTGGATTTTCAAACCCTAGAGAGAGGGGTGAGGACAACATAACTGTGTTGTCAAGCCAATTGGGCTGAATTACGTGTGTTCAGTGGACACGTGTTTGAAATGGAGAGCTATTTATGGGCCTGTATATATATATATATATATATATATATATATATATATATATATATTTGGAACAGGTGCCCATTTTTTTTTTTTTTTTTTTTTAAGGTGAGAGTGGAATGTTGGAGGACATAAGTATGTGTGGGGAGGTAAGTTGGGTAGGTGAAGATGCATTTGCAAACAGACAATACAGACAAGACAGCAGACATGGGCAGTGTGTGTGTGCAAATGGGTCTACTTCTATTCGCTGACAGCCCATTTCACTGAAACCCATTTCGTTGACAGCTCATTTCATTGACAAACATTCTAGGTGGGGGGCTGTGCCCCCCACACACCCCCAACTATATATAACAACTCCACAGTCACACAACAGTGGGGAGGGGGGCAAAACCCAGGTTTTTGCCTTGAATACTTTTGTCAATGAAATGAGCTGTCAACGAAATGGGTTTCAGTGAAATGGGCTGTCAGCGAATAGAAGTAGACCCGTGCAAATACCTTTGACGGGGAGGGTGCTGTGGAACCCGAGTCCCATGTACCTTCAGATAGCAGCTGTGTGACTCATATCCCCACCAATGGGACTGTCGGCGCTGCTCCTTCACTGCCTCAAGGGTGGCTGTGCTGGAGGCTGGGCAGCAGGGTGACACTCCTCCACCAGGTCAGCCAGCATGCCCTCAATCTAGCACAGGCATTGGTCATAGCCACAGTGGACTATCCTGTGCACCAGGACTGATAGCTCATCACGGGTGACCACAGCCCCTCTGCCACAACTCCCAGAGGGGGACTGGGCCCCATCCACTGGGGCGATACTACCCCAATGCCACAACTGGTGAAGGGGCAGCAGAGGGAGCACCACCGGTCATGGTTCCAGATGTACTGGGACCCGGTGTCACAGCCAGTTGAGGCAAAGTAGGGGATCAACCAGAACCAGCCTACCTTGACATGCTGTCGTACATGAGGTAAAGCAATATGTTACAGTTAGTAACAACAAAACCATTGTTAGTATTAACAGAATGGAACACCATATTTATTAATCCAAATACATATTAGTGTATATTATGTGCAACACAACATAATGTAACATAAGTCAGTATGGTAACAGCATGCCAGTGTGAAGTAAATAATATGACCAGCAAAAAAGTTAAACAAACTATGTTCATATTGAATCATAATAAAACATAACAATAATCAACCACATTTTCCAAAATATAGTTAAACAAAATATGCTAATATTAAATCATAATAAAACATAACAATAATCAACCACATTTCCAAAATATAGTTAGTTTAAACAAAATATGTTAATATTAAATTATAATAATACATTACAATAATGAATAAATTAAGATAAGGGGTGGGGGTAGAGAGATAGAGAGAAAGAAAAACATTCCATTAGTGAGATTGCACATGATATCCCTGACAGCACTAGTCATTCATACTTCTACAGGTGTGTATTGACAGTTGTGATTACAGAGACTACAATTCTCCTATAGCTGTTGTAGCATGTACATACTTCTCAAGCTGATAGCATGGGACAATAAGGGGCAAGCACTAACAAATCCAGGTACAGAACTACTCCGAATGGTTTCACATAATGTGGACTTGTATAACTAAAGGGTGTTCTGTAAATGGATTTGGTAATACATTGCATTCCAGGTAATAATTTATCTGGTAAACATGTGACAGACAGATTAGTCAATTCTAATTACATTACAAGAAATCATGACACTTAAGAGGTATGTTTGTGTGCAGTAATTAACTAGACAGCTGTCATGGCTTAGTTGGTGGCATAGGAGTAGAACCCACTAGCTTGACTGCAGAGGACATTTGCAAATAATTTAATAATTAACTGCAGCAGCATAGTATGGACAAGCAAGAGATCATTTCATATTGGGATTACAGTTTTACTTCTGAATCAACAATATTGATGCACACATTCTTGCTATTGACTGTAATATTCCGTGAGATCTAAACACAATATCTGCACATAATATGGACTAACTCACCCATCACATGTTTGTGTTCTTGTGGAAGGAGAAATTGTGAGCATTACATGACTGATACTAAAAATGTAGTGCTACATAGCACTGGATTTGAACCCAAGACTTTGTGTGGGAAAATGTACAGTGTACAAGGAATTTAACAGACTGAGCTACTGAGGCACTGCTGACTACAGGGTGACTGATACTTGCCTGGAAACTACCTGGAAACATACTATGAATTGTGCATTACAAGTTACAGAACTTTCATCTAGCATTTTAGTACTGTTACAGAGTTTTACTAGACTGCAGTGCCAATAGAACACACATGCATGGTATATAACCATATTGCATATATTACTGCAACTTTATTTCATTTTCAACAATACAGATTAACACATATTACTGTTATTGGTTTGCAATATCTGTGAAGTCCACATGCACAATATCTGGCTATGCAGAGGGCTACCTTACCCGTAATCCTTTATTACCTGACATAGAGAAAGGTACTTACACACTTGTGGGGCTATCCCTGCCCTTGCTTCTTGGACCCAGGTGTCCAAGGTTCCCTTCTTTCATCTTTGCAGGTCATCGTGGTGGTGATGACACTGCTCACCTGTGCGGGGGATACCAGTAACCCTGGTGAGTTCTCTGATCAGCCAGTCTTAGGCCTCTGCGTTACATTTTGAGGCCTGGAAACTGCCCTGCAGCAGCCTATCATCATGTTTTTTTCACAAGGAGTCCAACCATGACCTTGGACTCCTGAATGCCCCACAACTGCACCTAAAAGCATACACCTTCTCCAACACCACCAGCCATATCGACAGATGATTGAATTTCAATAGATTCTGCAGAATTCCAACCTAGTGTGCTTTATATAGGCTGTCTTTCCACCCTTACACATTACTGAGCAACATTCAAAAAAGCACTGTGTTGCTTAGTAGTACGAAAACCAACCAAGCAGAGCTGAGCAGCGAGCAAACATGCACAATTGTGGTTTTAGCAAAGCTGAGCACCACACAAACATTGGCAGCCATTACCGTGTTTATGCAGTGCTTAGCAGGTTTGAGCACAGTTGCGCAGAGCGCAGCAGAGTCATATTTTAAAATTGTGTCCATAATGTGTGTAACAAAAATACAGACAACCTATGACTTCCATGTATTCGAACCTTGGATCTGCTACACCTATAGCTGTAACTCTGCCCATTAAGCTACATCGATATTAAGAAAATTTGGTATACCTTCACATATACCACTAAGCTACCTGTTAGCAGTGCTGAGCACTATGCCTCGCTGTGCAAACACACTTAAGCACACCAATAAATAAATAATTAATTACATCTCGTTTAACTTTTTCGATGTCTGGAAGGTGTCTGCCATGCATGTATGAGCTCCACTCTATTAGCTGTGCTCTGTACTGTGCAAACGCCAAATTAAAAAAACACAAAATGTCATTATGCTTATTAATTCCATCCATTTTCTATATTTAGATGTCTGGCAGGTGTCAGCGTTCTACATATGAGCACAGCTTGGCATTGCTGCACTCCGCTTTGCACAGTGCAGACATGCATTAAAAAAAAAAAAACAGACAACACTGATTCAATGTCTGTGTTCTTCAGTTCTCCCTCAGCAGCATGCCATTATTAATATGCATGGTGTGCTGCCAAGGGGGGACCATGGCCATGTACATGGATACCTTCCACATAGGCTCTACATGGTACCTATACAGAGTTTATTAAATCCTGGGGAAAAATATTTCTATTATCATCTAAACATACTACTTCATCTCTTAGATGGCATTTGTTTACATGGAAGTTTTTACATAGGTCTTTCTTCACCCCTCATAAAATTGAATTAATGTACAAAAAAAGCAACTTTGTTGGAGATGTAAGAAAGAACATAAAGCAGATTAGCAACACATCATCTTGATTCCTTTTTGGAATAATATTAATTCCTTTTCACAGGCATTTTTGGAGATACATTTATTTTATTTAAAGCATTAATTCATTTTAATACCCCCATTCCCACTTGTGTTAAATGAACAAAATATAACACATTGTAGACTGTATTGACAATCTCAAGAAAAGTGATCACACAAAACTTGAATAATGAATTTACTCCACCATTTAAAGTTTTTATTAGTTTAGCAACCAAAGTAACTCATCTAGAAATTATTACAATCACATCGAGAATGAACAGAATTACCTCTTGCATCAATGTATGGACAAAATTTCAACAACTATTTCACAAGCAAAAAAAAAAAACATTTTGGAATTGAGCAGACATGCAGCAATGATGAACGCTCTTGTAAATAGTTATTTTCTTGGTTCCTGTATTTATCAGATTAGGTTTTTTTTTTTCTTCTTACTTTTAAATATGTATGTATGTTTCTGATTACAAATTTTGTAATGATTATATTTTTGAAAATTAATAAAAACATTTTCAAAAAAGTAGGCCTATAGCTATATATATATATATATATATATATATATATATATATATATATATATATATATATATATATATATATATATATATATATATATATATATATATATATATATATATTTTTTTTTTTTGTTGTTGTTGCTTCCTCACATCATGCTCACTTGTTGGTTGCTCATGTATATGTTTATATTGTTTTACTGTTCATTTACTATCTTTAGTGCAAGTCAAAACATTATATAAAACTGTATACAATAGAAAATAATTTCATAAATACTTCTTAAATGATATATGCAACATGATTTTAAAGCATACGCAACTATACATATTTAATATTTACATGCTATGATTTTTGGATAAAATTGTGTGTACATTTTACTTCTAGACTGGTAGATAAAGGCAGATGAAGGTTATTTATTGGAAGCTTTTTTTATTGTTGCTAGAGTTCTGTTTAGTATTTTCTTCTTTGGTGTACAATACTAAAACTAAAATTAATTTAAATAGACTGTCAGAAAGAGATAATAGGGTAGGTAAAGGAAGTTATTTGGTTAAGGGTCGCTAATACAATGAAAAGGTTTTGCTCTGCCATTTTATGTTTTCATTGGGATATTTTTGTATGTCATATGCCCATAAATATCAATTTTAGATCTATTTAGAGTGGCATATCTTATCCTTGGCATTTTCTACATAACTATTGAATTGGAGAAGCTATTTCAGGGCATTTTAAACTTCCTCTGCAATGCTGTAGGCTTCATTAGCTGATGAAAGAAGAAAATAATTGGATATCTAAATGAATCTCTAACTTTAGTTGCATTTATGTTTTTATGTATATGTGTATGTATGTATTTATTTAATATTTGGTGCGTATATGGGTGCATTGGTCTGAACACCCCCATCAAGCAAAACCTGCTCCTCAGTAGTTTAAAATGACACATTATTTTTTTTATATAACATATTTTTTAAATGATCACTTATGACATAGGCAATCATATATTTATATAAATTAAAACAAACCATGTTGACAAGCTCTTATTTGCAAGCATTTTGCATCACAAATCATACTGACATAATTCTATGTCAAAACATTATACATCACTTATAATCTACCCAGTCATTGTCACTCAAACATTAGATAGCTTATTCAAGTCCTGCCTTCTTTTAAACCTAATTTCTCCCCTGTATGTGTTGTTCCCATAATTCCAATTTTTCCTATGTAATTTGCTCCTACCCTTTCTTAAATATCCCAGTTACAGTTGTTTTATCTCTGTTACTATAGTTACTGGTTCTAGTACAGTTGGTTTAGAGATTGATTTTCATTTTCTAGTAATTACTTTTTTGACAGCCACCATAATTAGACTCAGTATGGCCTTACTATATTTAGGCAAACCCAATTCTGTACCATATCTCAGAAAAATAATTTCACTAGTTACATCAATCTGTGCACTCAGCATCTCTGACAGAGTAGTCTGCAGGGAATCTTTAAAGTCTGTCAACTCATTACAGTCCCAGAAAATATGTTCTCAATTGCCTATTTCTTCCTATCACACCTCTAACATTTTCTGCCTACCCAAGGAAAAATACTCTAGAGTCTACTAGGGGTATAAAAATATATATGCAAAAAATTTCAAGCAAAAATCCTAAATCTTTGAGATTCTGTTACATATTTGGGAGACATACTTATATCCCCCTATAATTTCTTTGTGAATTGCTTATCCAGTCTCTCTTTCCAATCCTTTCTAACCTCCTCTGAATGATTCTTATAGTTATCATGCAATATTTTAAATGCACTACTAATTATTCCCTTTTTAATGGCAGCTTCTTTTCTAGATTCTACTAAAAAACTCTACTAGTGCTGGAATTTCATTTAGGACCCCACCCCCTCCCCCATATTTCTTCCTCTTTACCTACACTCTGGTATCAGTCCTTGATATAGAAAGCAATTTCTAACCTGTAGTCCAAATAAATTATCGGCATCTTCGCATTCTATTACCTTCCCTCTCTAGTTATTTGGTCCCAATACCTTGGTCTCTTTGTTAGTTTTTCTCCAATAAATTCCAGCCTCTTCTTGCATAGTGTTTGTATCCCTAATTGCAGTCATTCATGTTGGAAGAAACTCCTTTCTCCATTCTCATGTTGGCTTAGTTCTTAGAATACTTCTACTACTTTATGAATATAATATTCTGTATGATTATTATTCTCCTTAAAGGTCTGCATCCAAAATCTCAGTCTTTCCTTGTTTTATGAGCTTCCTCCCTGTTTCATCATCATCCCTTCCACTTTGAATTATAGTTTTCTGCTTGTGCTATGTATAGGAGCCTTAACTCTGTTGCTCTGAAATGCTGTGAAATTCAAACTGGGTAATTCCAGTCCACCTTGTTCTATTGGAAGAATCAGCTTATCCCACTTGACTGTTGCTGCCTTCTCCCAGATAAAATCCTTCAGCTCTTTATTAATTGCTATCCACAACTTTTCCTCCGGTAGATAAAAATATGCCTGACTTGCATATATAACTAAAGGGACTAAAATCATTTAACTGCTTGTGTTACTATCCATATCTATATAATAAAGCTTCCATTTTCTCAGTTTTTTTTATTATCTTTTATTTAGTCTCTTCCCACATATCCTTAGCTGCCACACCAGAATAATTTTAATCTATATTCCTAAATGCTTTGTTGTTTCGTGTCCGCATAAATATGGATATTGCTGAACCAATGTGTGTGTGAGTGCATAATTTACCACTATTGCCTTTGTTTTAATTTCATTAATTATGATTCCCAAAAATGAGTGAAGCTGTCTCAAAATGTTCTACAACAACGCAATGTCCTTTTCTACAATATCATTACAGTAAATAACAGAATAACAAAAATCAGAGTGGCAGATCTCAGAACTGTATATTATCATAGACAATATCAATAATGAGGATGAAGATACTGTTAGAGTATATTGGCTTATCTTTCGGTGCAAAAAATTCAATAGTACATATTCAATAGCTTATGGATGGACAAGTTGTTTTACTTATTGTCTTGTAGTCTATACAAAATCCTTAGGAAAAAAGAAGGTGTGATATTCTTACAGTGTCAGTGATACTTCAGTTATGTTAGTAAAGGCACTTTGTTACTCTAGGGTGTAAAACAAAGAAATAAAAGATTTGGTACTGCAGCTTAAATGGAGGGTGTGATTTTTCAATTGTGCTGAAGGGCTTATATTTTAATAAGATACATCACTGATTTCTTTCTGATTTCTGATAGAAACATGACTGTGTTTTTTTTTCTGATGTAAATATTTATGTGAGTTCTTTCTTGTTCATTGGAACAGGTTAATTAATCTGACATTCTGATGTCTGCACATTTCCAAGTCATGCAGTTTCTCATTTACTAAATTAAGTAGCCAGTATTTCACTGATCAGTATGCCTGTCTTATTCTCTTGGGGTCTTGTTAGTTTTGCCGAGTCAAGCTTTATATGTTATTAAATCAAATAGTGTGTATTCCATTTGAAATATGTAGCTTCTCTGATCTGAGTTCATTAATGACATACAAATGTAGAATAGCTTTGATAAGGGGCATTGTCTCTGGACTTTAACAAATGAGTTGCTGTGTTTTTTCTGAAGTAATTTAGAAACTACACTGAAAAAGTCAATTCAGAGTAATTTTTGGCTGACTTATTAGAGATTTTTTTGGGCATCCATTCCTCTTCAAACTCACAGCCGAAATAATAAAGTAGATTTCCATCAGAAGTTCACCCACTCCTCCTTAAATGCCCATCCTAATACATGCCAGAAAACTACTGCATCTTATAGTCACTTCATCAGATACTGGAAATCTTTCTCATTTAGATGGCTGTAGGAACGAATGGTCTTTTCACTATGCAGACATGGCTTGTATCTTCCACTGCAACAAAACAGAACTTTTTTATTTTTATTACAAACACACAGGCCAAGAACAACATTGTCTTAGTAATATTAATACAAATAATAATGCAAAAAATTTAAGGTCACTGCAGGGATTCTCTGTTGCTCTGTATTTTTATTCAACAGACATTTTAAAAAACAGAGTTAGCATTTTTACATAATTTACACTACCAAAGTAAAGGTTAGTAAAGCAGTACAATGTTTTGTACCAGGGCATAAAATGAATAGTCCTGCAACTGATGCAGCAAAATGTACAGCATTACTTAATAGGAGCATTTCCAACTTCTACAATGTTGTGAGTTTAACTGTTATTTGAGATTCCTTTATACTATGTAGCTGAGGGAGATCTCAAAGTATATGCCTCAACAATACTTTATGGGTAACTTCCAGTTTCATAATATAGTACTGATAACATTAATTTTCACAATATAATACCATGCTTGTAATTTCCAGATTTACAACACAGTACTGCACTGGTAACATCCAGTTTGACACTGCAATACTGTGCTGGTAATGTCCAGTTTCACAATACAATATCATGCTATTACCTTCCTGGTTCACAATTGAATACTGTGTTAGTAATCACAATACTGTACAATACTGTAGAGATAAGGTCCAGTTTTACATTACAATGTTGTACTGGTAGCTCATGGTTTCACAAAACAGTACTTTACTTGTAACTTCCAGTTTCACAATACACTTCTGTACAGGCTGTACTTGTAACCTTCCCATATCTCAGTGTGATACTATATTTGTAACTTCCAGTATGGTGTCGGCTGAACTTGTAGCTTTTTAGCTCATTTGTAGACAGAGTGTGATATATTAAGGGTATAAAATAAATAAATAAGCAAAAGTCTACGGCAATAAAAATTAACTTAGTGGAAAGATTAGGATTAATCAAGGAATCTCATAAAATGAGAAAGATATGGAGTTAAAATACTTGTATAATTAAGGGAAACCCATTGAAGCTTGATGCACAGATGCCGTGAGGAAGCACTGATTAAAATATAGCAGAATACACTGAGGTGTAAGATGCTATAGTTAGATCTATACCAAAGAAGAAACCCAGGAGCATGAAATAAGGACCTGTTAGATGTATTTTGAGAAGCAGAAGCCCCAAAAAAAGGACAACCTATACTAGGGGCATAGAGTAAAGAAATGAGTAATATATTCATGATCAGAGACGTGAGAGAGTGGTGAAAGCAATTCTCTATAGAACTGACAATTAGAGATACAGAATGAAAACAGTAGTTTGGTGAAGAGGATGGTAAAACAGAAATTTGAAATACTGGGTATATTTAGTAAGAGATAGGAACATCCTAAGATAGAAAGAAGCTAGAGAATGATTTGGATTCCCAAACCACATTTATTTGCAGTTTCAAAGTCTGCCAAAGAAAGCATGCCAAAAAGAGTGCTGCCAGATACCAGATAGGGACTGGCCAATTATGTTAAGATGAGTAACTTGATTTTGTGAGGTTTCAAGGCTGGGAAGACACTTGATATCATACACATACACACACACACACACACACACACACACACACACACACACACACACACATGACTGAGAGAAGAAGAAAGCTCTAATAGAGATGAAAAATTATTGTGCTGGATCATTAGGTTCTCCAGTAGATGAAGAATGCTGGGAACAGATCTGTGTTCTCACGGAAGTTGATTAAATCTAGGAAATTTTACATCTTTGCATGGAAATACTTACATTATTAGTTTTTGTACTACACAGACATTACAAAGAATTTATTTATTATTTATTTTATTTTATTTTACATTTGGTAACTGGAAAGGTCCAACTGGACACAAGTCCTTTTTCAGAGGAGGCCCAGGGAGAAAAGCTCCACATTTCGAAAACAGCGCATAGGTTCATAGGTTCATAGGTGGGTACTAAGCTATCTGCCCGAAGGCATTTATAAGCCTATCTAGAATGTGTTGGCTTTCGCCACCCCCTTAGATTAGATCCCTGTGCCTCTGTCCAGCAGAGCCACTGAAGTGATCCCCGGGGTAAACTTTCTGTTTCCCATCCACTTGTCAAGGTTTCTTTTGAAGAGTGTTAGCGAGGAGCTCTGCCTAATGTAGATTGGGATCTTGTTCCAAAGCATGGGATGTCTCTGGGACAGAAATTTATCCCTCCAGCACATCCTATTTATTGTTGTGGTGAGGTTTAGATCCCTAAAGCATGTGGCTTGAGGGGATATGGTTTTTTTTTTTAGGTGGAGCATGTCCATCAATTCTGGGTTGGACATGGCCTTGTATGTTAGTCAAAGATCACCTCTGAGTAGACGGTATGCAACCAAGTACAACTGGAGTTTCTTCAGTCACGCTGCATAGGGTATCTGTTTGAGGCCATTGATCCTCTTGGTGAGGTACTTCTGTGGTCTTTCCAGCTGTTGCAGGTGTCTTGTAAAATACATCCCAAATGGGGCATTGTACTCTATGATGGGTCTGATGAGCGATGAGTAGAGGGGCACAATGACCTCTTTTGCTCTGGATGCAAACCCTTTTGTGATTAGGTGGGCCATGTAGAAGGATTTTCTAACAATATTAGCAATGTGATTATCAAAGGTGAGATGACTATCTACTTGGGTCCCCAGATACCTTATTACATCTTCCGTATTTAGGGGACTACCACCTATGTGGTAGTTTGTGGGTACTTTGTTTTTTTCCAAAGGGGATGACTATGCACTTTTTGGCATTTAGCTTGAGGCCATGATTTTGACACCAGGTATCCATCTCAGTGAGACTCTTTTGGAGGATGTCTGTGTCAGCCGGAGAGTCAATTATAGCCCCTAGTTTGCAGTCGCCTGCGAACCTGGTCAGCCATAGTCCTCCTGTGCTTGCCTGTACGTCTGAGACGTATATGCCAAACAGGAGGGGTCCTAGGACTAAGCCCTGGGGAATGCCACTTGTAACCGGTTTGGAGTTGGACCTAGCTCCCACAACTCTCACCATGTGGGTTCTGTCCGTGAGCCAGTTGGCAACCCAATCTTGTGACATAGGGGTTTATGTTCAGGCTGGTGAGCTTGTCTATAATACCAGAATGGGGAATGGTGTCAAAGGCCTTAGCGAGGTCTAGGTAGGCTGTGTGTACCACCTTTCCCTCATCTATAGCCTTGGTAACTGTCTCAAAGAAGTCCACCAGGTTTAGGAGGCATGATCTTCCCTTAACAAAGACAAACTGGGTAGGGTCCTGTGTTTGGAGGTTCCCAATGTCTCTGTTAGAGAGTTCCATGATGATGCACTTTATAGCCTTGCAGACCAAGCTAGTCAGGCTTATAGGGAGATAGTTCCTGGGGTCTGTTGTGGCTCCAACTTTGTGGAGCGTAATAATTGTTGCTGTGCACTACTCTATGGGTATGTAGCCTGTGGAGAGGCTGAGTTTGAACAGTGTGTTTAGGTGAGGGGTTAGTTCATCTTTGAGCTCAAGTAGGACACAGCCTGGGAGACTGTCCGGTCCCATTGATGCTGTGTTTTTGGCTTTGGAGAGGGCTGTTTTAACCTGAGTGTCTGTAATTTCAGGGACACTGGTATGGTTATGGGCCTTTCTGAGTGTGAGGGGGTGAAATTTGCGCTGAACCTGTCTGCCAGGATGTTGGCGATATCGGTCGGTTCAGTGTATTTTCTGCCATTCTGCACTGACTCCGAGCAGATCTGAGCATTGCCACTTAGATTCTTGACATAGCTAAAGAATGCCTTGTGGTTATCTTTGGAGTCCTTAGCAATTTTTCTTTCAAACCTTGCCTTAGATGATTTTATGAGGGATCAAAGTTTCTTGCTGATACTGATCAGGAATGTCTTCCCTTCTTGGGATATTACTCTTTTCTGTACTAGTTTCCTCCTTCTATTGTATACCTTGTTTATGGCAGGAGTCCACCAGACTGGTTTCCTTTTCTAGGAGGAGTGAGTCTTGGTTTTGCTTGGGATGGCACGATCCATGCATTCTTGCAGCTGCATGTAGAATGCATTAGTAAAGGATTTTGCAGCTTGGACAGTGTTATCCTTCAGCATGGGGGCTTTGAAACTTTCCACCTCGGTCTTAAGTAATGTGAAGTTTGCTTTTGAAAAGTTTTTCATGGTGGTTTTCTTGTCCGGGTTGGGGGCAGAATATGGATATCCAAAGTGATTTGTTTATGGTCAGATCTAACCAGCGAGGGGTTGACCTCTGGTGTGGAACATTGGTCGCCCATGTTGGTGATGACCAGGTCCAATATGTTGTCACCTCTGGTGGGAGTGTTGACCAGTTGAACCAGGGTGTTTGAGCTTATAAATTCTAGGAAAAGTTGGGCAAGGGAGTTAGTACTTGAGTAGTTCTCCAAGTTAATGTTTGGGTAATTGAAATCACCCAATATTAGGGTGTTTGGTAGGACCTTTATGTTTCTCAGTGTTTCCAGAAATGTGGAATGGGGGTCCTGGGACATTGTGGGTGATCTGCAGCAAGCTATAATTTGAATTGCAGTTTTGCCCATTGTTACTTGCACCTGGATGATCTCTGAAGCATTGTGCTGTGCCACTAACCTGGTGGTGTGGGTGTCCTTGATGAATATGGATACGCCCCCACCTTTTGTATTTCGGTTTGGGTTCTGTGGCTGAAATGTATGGTATGAGTTGTAGCCTGGTAGTGCTGGGGTGCTCTCTGGAGCCTTAAACCAGGTTTCTGTTACTGCACATATATCGATTTTCTCCATACTGAGGAGTGCCTCGAGTGCGTGCATTTTGAAGTTTAGACTTCTGGCATTGAGTAGCATTACCCTCAGTTTTTTGTTACTTATGCTATTTACGGTGGTAGGTTTGTCTTTTAAGCCTTGCCTAAAAAAGGCACTATGGGGTGGCAAGAGCCTTGGCCAGTATTCAAAAGCCTAAGGGTGACAGGTGCAAACCATCTCTAGCAAAGCAGCGTGGCTTGTCGAGCATGTCATCCCAGGTGGACAGACACTAGATCCCCTTTGAATGACACCAGAAACTTAGCCAATTGTTGAAATTGAGAATTTTTTCTTTATACCGTGGTATCATTCTTGGTGAGGGCAGGATGCTACTCAGGGTTAGGGTCATACCGGTCTGGGCTATGTGATCAGAGAGTTCTTCCATGTTTCTTTTCATGTAGTTCAGGGAGGTATGGCTCAGGTCATTCACACCAACATGGATAGTGACAGAGTCATATTTGTGCTTGTTATGGAGTGACCTGAGTGCTTGTGTTATGTGATGGATCCTGGCACCCAACAGGCAGCTAACAGTAACCTTCTCCTTATTCAGCATAGTGAGTGGGACGTCAGTGTGCCTGACTACAGAGTCACCTATTACTAGTATGTTGGGTATGTTATTTTGCCTTAAGGGCTGTGATTGCATGGCACACTGGTTTTGTGAAGTATGTGTTTCATGGTTTGTGTTGGGGGGTGGAGGTTGCTTGGATGTTTGCTTTGGAGGTCTCTGTTGGTTTTGCTGATTTTTATTTAGAGCCTCCGAGTATGTTTTCATGTATTTATGTGTGATATTTGCTTGTGCTGGTTTAATGGGTCTATGCAAGACTGGTGGTGTGATGCAAGTGTTTCCCTTCTCCTCTTGACTGTCTGATCCAGTCTTGGGTTAAGAGAGCTTAGCCTCTCGTTTGGCTGTATAACTGCATCTCTTGCATGTATTAGTGTTTGGTGGTAGGAGGAGGGGGTTATCTGTGTACATGAGGCAGTTGTAACATTGCCTCAAAATGCCCAGATTCACCAGTTGGACTGGAGAGTATACCTGTAACTGCCCTTTGGACATGCCTGGATAGGTACAGTGAACTGTTTTACTGAATGGTTGGTAAGGTCGAATAGAGAGCCTTGTCCTTCTGTACAGTACAGAGGGGTCTAGTGCTAGGGTTTATAAGTGCTTGCTATAAGTTTTGAGCAAGTGCCAGGCTGTGAAATGAATGACATGAGTGCTTAAGTTGAAAGATTGTCTAGTTCCAAGGGAAAAATTGAAGAGGAGACTTTGTGGGAATGGTTTTACCCTAGCTAAGTGGCACTGCCCGGTGCGCAAAACCAGGCAAATACAGTATTTATAGCAAGGAAATGAAAGAGATAGAAATTAGCCCAAAATGGGCAATAAACTACTAATTTCCTGGCTGAAACCACTCCTCCAGGGACAGATAGGCTGCTCAAAGCTCCCCCCTCTCACAGGTGAACAGAGAAACTTCCTTCCATCCAAGTAAAGTATGGGCAAACACAGAGATTTGTAACACAGCTCTGAATTCAGCACTAACCTGAAAACTGGACTATACTAGCTTAGAAAGGCAGGAAACAAGTATAAAGATATATATATATATATTTTTTTTTTTTTTTTTTCAGAAAATAAAGCAGATACACAGTTTAAAAGCACAGACAGGATACTTATTGTTATATATCACAGATAAGAGGTGTAGTAAATGCCTGCAGTAATAAAGTAGGAAGAAACACAAATACAGTAATACAGGTATATATATAAATAACACAATAGAAAACGAACAAATTGATTTAAACAAGTTACCCAATTAACCAGAAAAAAGCTCAAAACTGAGCCCTGTTCCCAGCAGTCTTCAATCAGACAAGTTCTAACTGCACACCCCTGCTTACTAGGGTGCAGGGGAACCTTCTCCAAAAAAGATGGCCTGGATCAGTGCTCAAGTTATACAAACAAAGCTAGATTCAGCAGGCCTGAATCAGGTCTATGCTACAGCAACAAGGCACACCAATTTCATAAAGAAACATCAAACAATAAAATGATGGTATACAATATGATGAAGGATACACATAAATTATACATGGTTTCTAATACATACATAGTGAAGATAAAGCATAGCATACTAATATATACATAGTAAGGATTAAGTATAGTGTACTAATGCAGACATGGTAAGAGTAAAGCATCATGATACAAGAAGTAAGAGGACATATAGAAAATTTCTAATATATAATGTATCAGAGAGTTATAAAACAATTCAATTTATTGTATGTCAGAGAATCAAACTATAAGAACTACATAAATCTTGTTTGCACAAGTGAGAGAAGTGTTAGCTACACTATTGAGATGATGAGAGAGGCAAAGAGAAATAAAGTATCAAATTTATTGACTATTAAGTTTGTAGTAGAGTTGTAGAAAAAGTTATTGATAGCAAACGAGGCCAAGGGTATGGATTAGACAGGACTGGTACATGAACAGAGCCATTTGTCAGCTAGGTGAGCTTTTACAATATTTTTGAATGAAGTTATGGATGATGTAGTAATTATGTTTGTGGGTAGAACATCCCATTTTTAGCTATAAAAATTTGAAAAAAGGGATCCACTAGCAGTATTACTGGCTTTAGTAATGTCTAGGAGGAATTTGTTACTGGAGTGGAGAGTCCTATTACTGGTCTAAGGATGAAGTTGATTTTGTAGTGCAGATGTGTTATCAGGGTGATACAGAATTCTGTGGGCTAGAAGAATTTGCTTGTAGCAGAGGAGCTGAGGCAGTTCTTGCCAATTAAGCTGCTTTAGGGCTATACAGTGATGTGACCTGTAGGGAGAATCTGTGGCAAACCTGGCAATTTTGTTGTAACAGGACTGAAGTTTTGCTATGTCTGTTTTTCTAAGATTAGTGAGAATTGGAGACACATAAAGAAGTGTTGTGATGAGGCATGTATGTGCCATTGTGGCCTTCATGCTTTTTGTAAGAAATTGTTTATTTCTTATAGAACACCCAGTTCTTTGTGGACCTTCTTTATAGTATGTGTGATGTGGATACCAAATTTCAAATTACCCCAAGTAGTTTAGTGTAAGTGACATGAGAGATAATTGTTTTATCCTTGGAAATGATATTAAAAGGGAGAATAGATGACGTCCATCTTGTAGGCAAGAAAAGCAGTAGTTTAGTTTTATTAGGGTTTAGAATTAGTTAGGAATTAGTAAGCCATGTTTCAACAGAAAGAAAGGAAGCTTGTGTTAGTAAATAGAGTTCTCGAAGAGAAGAAGCAGTCCATATTAGTGTGGAGTCGTCTGCATATTGGATGACTGAAACATGTTTTGTAGTAGTATGTAGGTTGCTAGTAAAGAGGGAGAATAGTAGGAGTCCTAAGATGAAGCCTTGGGGAACTCCTAGAGTAACTGAAAGTAGGGAGGAGAGGGCCTGCTGCCATTGAACTGCTTGCTGTCAACCTGATAACTAACTTTAGAACCAGACAATAGTGGAGTCACTAAGATTTAGATCAGAAAGAACATTAATGAGTTTGCTGTGAGTGACCATATCAAAGGCCTTACAAAGGTAAAGAACGATACAAATTTCCTGTTGTTTCTGTGGTTGTTTACTGTATTTGTGAATGACATTAGAGCAGTAGTGGTACTAGGAAAAGGTTGGAAGCCATGTTGTATATTTGACAGAAGTTTATTATTATTTAGATATTCCATGATTTATGTATGTATATACCTCTCTAGGATTTTGGCTGGAGGGGAATGAATAGCTATGGGGCGATAGTTTATCAGTTCAGTCAAATTATCTCCTTTGTGAAGTGGAATAATATGGGAAATCTTCCAGATATCAGAGACTAGATTTTCAGATATGGCTCTGTTAATAAGAATGGCTACTGGGTAGGCTATTGCATCAGTGGCAATTCTCGTGCAGCGTCCTGCTGGATGAGCCAGGTGAGACTACAGAAACAATCAGTCAATGCAGGATCTAAGCTAGGAAATGTAGAGAGCCTTCACTGCCTTTTTGTTCCTGCAGTTATTGTGTTCTACTTTTTCCTATTTAATATTCTGTCATCAATTTAGAACTTTGGAACTTTAAAAACATTACTGTTAGAGGGTAGATATTAATGACCTGTTTAGCATGCACACCAAAGGAAACACAGCTCTGGTGAACTAGGAAATTAGTCAGGTGGAGAATATTTAGTTGAGGTAAAAAAATAAAACCTACCCTGAGTCTGTAGGGGAAATCTCCAATCCAGGAGAAGGCTAGGCTATTTCACATAGAACCACAACCTCCTTAAGGTTTCTGTAAAGGACAGGCATCAGAGAAGTTAGTTCTGAGAGGACTTCTCCATTGTTCAAATCACATGCTGAAAATGTGTGACACATATTTTAGAAATGCACAGACTTAGTTTAGTTTATGGCAGACTTAGTAACTTTAGGAAGTGATAGAGTGGAAAATTACAGAACCACTACTTTTCCTAGGCTTAGCAGGACAAGGTGAGGTAGATAATAAGGTTGAGTGAGTTTGGGTGAATAATAAGGTTACTGACAAAGAAGACAATAACTATAAACTGGAAAAATGGAGAGCTTATCTGTAGGAGAAGTAAAAAATATAGTAAAAGTTCTGAGGAAAGAAGAAGGAAGAAAGAAATAGTTCCCTAAATAGTTGCCCTGGTTAAAACAACTCAATATATTAAATGATAGTCATGAGGAAAGACTGGTGATATGAATATGGAAGCACATTACTGTTGTAGCTGAGGGGGCAGTTAAACTCGATATATAGTTAGTGTAGGCAGTAAATAGTTAGGTATCATAAATAATTATGCTGTAGGGACAGAGTATATTTCTATTTAAGTGATAGACAATGTATCTGAGGTTCAATTTAAACTGTATTTATTGAGGCACTCATAGAGGTTCACTTTAAATTCTTAAAAACTTTGTTTCTTCCATTTCTTGAGAATGATATCATAATAATGTGGATGATTTGAAATGTATTTCAGACCAGTTTTGTAAATAGCATAGGATCAGATATTTAATAACGGTAATATTTTGTTATTAGATATTTTCTCATTTACAATATTGGCTAGACACTAGGGAAATTGTCAATGTGCACTATGTATGAGGACTGAACTTGAGTTGCTTGTAAAATGAGTAAGAGCGGGTAATAAAAAATGTTTTGTTCTCATTTAATCAATACTATAATGGTAACTCCCAGTTACATAATATAATACTATACTGGTAACTCCCAGTTACATAATATAATACTATACTGGTAACTCCCAGTTACATAATATAATACTATACTGGTAACTCCCAGTTACATAATATAATACTATACTGGTAACTCCCAGTTACGTAATATAATACTGTAATGGCAACTTCCAGTTTCACAATATGATACCATGTTAGTAACTTCCAGTTTCACAACATGATACAGTGTTAGTAACTTCCATTTTCACAATATAATGCCATAACAGTAACTTCTATTTACACAATACAGTATTATTCAGTTAAATTCCAGTTTCCAAATACAGTACTACAGTGGTACCTTTCAGCTTCATGACAAAATACTGTATTAGAAATTTTCAGTTTCATAAGATAGTATTGTATTCACAACTTCCATCTGTACAGTACAATGCAATACTATACGTCTTCTTCTTTCGGCTTTTCCTGGTTAGGGGTCACCACAGCAGATCACCTGTCCGCTCATGATTGGCAGTAGAGTTTTACGGTGTTGCTTTGCCAGCCCGGCACCCAACCTTCCATGGAAGGCACACACGCACACACACTCACGCCTAGGGCCAATTTAGAATGTCCAATCCACCTACAGCATGTCTTTGGAATGTGGGAGGAAACTGGAGCTTCCGGAGGAAACCCACATGACCACAAGGAGGATATGCAGACAATGCAATACAATACTATACTATGCTGGTAATTTCTGGGTTAAGAATACAATACTGAGGATTCTAAGATGGCCACCAGCTAGACTGCACACACTTCAGCTTGCTCCAACTACTAAATTCAAATCTAACCTTATCTAAGGCTACTGCTACAGTGTAAATCTACAAAAAAGCAACTCCTGCATAACTAAACCTAAGTCGCTACCTGAGTGAAGCTTATTTTTATCTTCTGAGTGTAAAAATAAGAAATGCATACCTTGGATTTGGGTGATGACTAAGCAGTGACTTGTGTACATGTGCCTGGGCCTGTAAGCAGTAAGTACCAGCTACAATAAATAAGAAAAGAAGCAAGCTTTCACACAACAAAGAAAAATGGACCAAATGGAAACACACACATCTAAAACAAGATGTTAGAAAAATATGTACTAATGTATATGTTTAGTGCTTATTAGAAGCTAAAAGGGTTAACACATTTCATTCTATTTTATGTACAGCTTAATTCTTTATGACATTATAAGATGCCTTTTCAAACTGCAGTATGCTTTCTGAAATTGCAAGATGCTCTCTGACCTAGTATTTGCTAGCACAGCAAAATTCATGTTTATGCCTTTTGGAAATCTACTGAGAAGCAGGTGATTATCTGCTAGGTCAGGAAAAATAAATGAATAGAACAATACTGTTTTCTATAATGTAATTGAATATGAACAATCAGCTCTGTTCATGTTATGAGAACAAGCACAGCTGCGGAAAAGAAAAGATACATCAAACAAAGACTGCTTGAGGAAATTAACTATAATCTGTACTTGCTTTATGCTCAAATTAGCTATAGTACCTTGAATGGTAACATTGCATAGTGAGAAGTTGTATCTGACCGGTGGTAATCAAGGCCACGTTATTTTTCTTAGGAAGTTTTTTTTTAAACTTGATGTGCCAGCAGAAAATCATGGACAAACAGCTGCTACGAAATAATATTGAAAGAACTTGTGATTTATTACGTCAGCTTGGTAGGCAATGTCTTGTAAGAAATGTATAAGAATAGCTTCACTTCCTGATTCTAGTTAGACAAACTCTGTATTAGCACGTTTTTGTCTCCTTGCTGCAAGATTAAAGTGCCTTAACCTGAACCTGCTGTGTGTTGATCATTTTGAAGTTATTTTTTCCTTTGACAGATTGGTCCTTCGGACCAGAAACTCTCACTTTGCCTCAGGTCAGATGGGCCAGGTGGCATGAAACCGTACGGGGAAGAAACCACATTGGTTCTTCTGCTTTGAAAGACCTCGCCTTACCTGAGCCTCTGTGATTGACCATCTCTGGTTCATATAACTCGTCCTGCAGTCACAGATCAGAACAGTGGCTGGCCTCTTTTGAACAACAATATGCTAAACATAATATTAGTTCTAAATATATAAAAAAGGTGCACCACTGTACCTTCCTAAGGAAAGAAGTAATAAATAAAAGTAAAAAGTGGAAGGCACAAACAGGCAGTCACAACAAGTACGTTACTCAGCTAAATAAATCCAACTGGAAAAAATCCAAATGGCAGGTGCGTAATTCTTCAAACCTGGAGATTCACCACTCTGAAATAGTTCTTTCAACACCACTTGACCAAAGTAGCAGTTTCAAACAGAAAAAGCAGCACAGGTAAAAACAGCTGCTTCCCTCCATCTAACAATAGCTTGTAACAAAGTTCCAAAATCAAGAACACCCAAGCGTTAGGCGGAATAAACTTTAATTAGCATAAAAAGGCGAGCGCTTTCAACAATAGTCTTCCTCAGGCCATTGAAAATGCTATGCAAACAAGGTACATTAATACACTTTCCATTTGAAAAAATGATGTCATTTCCTGTTAAGGAATAGTTTAAATAAAATAAAGTGGTAGCGCTGAAATTTTAAAAGCCTATTACGTACAAAATACGTACATGCAAAACTATTAAAGGTACTAAAAACAGGAAAATCCTGTATATTAAACTTTTAAAAATGTAATACCATGGTGAAAAAGTTTATGGAATGCTTATTCAAATGTTATCAACAAGCATTGCATACTGCCGTTGATTATTTTTGCAGTGATATGCTTATGGACTTGTATGTGGATACATTTTAGACATCTGTATACATTTCCTCCCCCCCCCCAACGTGGTATTCCTGCAGAATCCAGTATATGTTATGTATATTATCTATATAATTCATTGTGTTTGCTTAGGAACATGAGCTCTATGGGTAGCGGCACATCATCTTTGCTAGATTTGCTTAAGATTGCATTATTTATATAGGTACACTATCTGGTTATTATTCATTTATGGACAGTCTATTTAGTTATGCAGCTTGAGTTGTAAATGACAGCGCCCCTAAAATTTCTTATGGCAAAATTTTTATGGTTGATTTTTTTATATAACTAAACAAATGTGTTTTAGATGCATGAGTAAGATGGGATGCAGTATGCAATGCTTGTTGATAATATTCGAATAAGCATTCCATAAACTTTTCCACCATGGTATTACATTTTTAAAAATTTAATATACAGGATTTTCCTGTTTTTAGTACCATTAATAGTTTTGCATGTACGTATTTTGTACGTAATAGGCTTTTAAAATTTCAGTGCTACCACTTTATTTTATTTAAACTATTCCTTAACAGGAAATTACATCATTTTTTCAAATGGAAAGTGTATTTATGTACCTTGTTTGCATAGCATTTTCAATGGCCTGAGGAATTTTGAAAGCGCTCGCCTTTTTATGCTAATTAAAGTTTATTCCGCCTAACGCTTGGGTGTTCTTGATTTTGGAACTTTGTTACAAGCTATTGTTAGATGGAGGGAAGCAGCTGTTTTAAACTGTGCTGCTTTTTCTGTTTGAAACTGCTACTTTGGTCTAGTGGTGTTGAAAGAACTATTTCAGAGTGGTGAATCTCCAGGTTTGAAGAATTACGCACCTGCCATATGGATTTTTTCCTGTTGGATTTATTTAGCTGAGTAACGTACTTGCTGTGACTGCCTGTTTGTGCCTTCCACTTTTTACTTTTATATAATATTAGTTCTGCCATACAATGGTCCAAAAACCGATCCAGGGATACATTATTACAATATCAACCACGTCCCAAGCAGAATAATCATGACACTCTGAGGCTTGTGACTACATATGGAAGGAACACAGTGTACCTTTTGGACATTGTGGACAAGCATTGGTACATCCTTAAAACTCATTCACAGTTGGAGGACCACCTGGGGGACAGGTATTCATGCTCATATAGAAAAGGTAAGACCTTTGGGTAGGGGGGTCTTACTTTTCTCACTATAAAAAAAAACACATTTCGGGATGATATTTATCAACAGCAAACTCTCATGGGGGATAAACTGGTTGGATCATACCCTTGTGGACACTGCACTTTTTGTAAGTAGGTATTTAAAACCAAAACCTTCACTAGCAGGAATACTGGACAACTTTACAATATACACTGTTTTGGTAATTGCAGTATGGATTGGGTTGTCTATCTCACCATGTGTACTTGCCAAGCCTTCTATGTAGGCCAGACATCCAGACAATTTAGGGTTAGAATGTCTGAACATATGGGTGACCTCAGGAATGCCCGAGCTACCAATTCCTTATACAGACACACATTGAATCACCCTACTGCCAAATTTTCATTTACAATTATTGATAATATTACATGTAATAGATCCTTCAAAACTGGATGGCATGATATACTTAATAGCAAGGAAAGAAAATGGATAGTGAAACTAGGTGGTCTTTTTTCTCCTGGACTTAATCACAAATTGTAATATTTCCTCTATTTTGTTTTTGTGCCTGATATATTTGTGGATATAATAATTATCAATTTACATGTTTATTTTATTATGTTATTATAATAATTATTCAAGCATTGTATATTCATAACATTATTTTGTTTTCATTCCAAAACAGGAAATGATGTCAAATTTAAGATTGGAACAGGTATTTATTGCAAGGTCTTTTCCCGCTGCCTGTGATTTTACTACTGATAAAAGCTATGTGCTGAAACCGGTCTAGTTCCAATAAATTTCTCTTCATTCATCCTAGGTGCTGGCTTCTTTTTTGTTGTATACATGTTTGTTTGCCTTGCACCTGTCATACTGGCTAGCTCTGATCTGCCTTCAGATAAAGAACAAACCAGACCATCGGAAGCAGCAGTAGTCCCAGGCACGTGGGTCTGGGTGAAAGTTATCAAGAAGAAGAATTGGACCACACCAAAGTGGGAAGGGCCATACTAAGTGCTATTGTCAACACCCACTGCAGTCAAGATCGCAGAGAGAGCATCCTGGATTCATCTGACACACTGTAAATTGGTTAAAAACTTTGAACTGGACAAAAAACGTGTTACTGTTACACAAGAACAAAATGACCAGATACAGAACAAATAGAAATATAGAACAACCTCAGAAGTATTGCATGATCATTCTGTTGGCCATACTGATAGCATTAATTTTTTTTGTTGTGGCCATTCCTTTTACCAGCCACGTGAGCTGAACTGAATAAACGAGATTCGTTACTCATAGACTGGCATCTGAACTTTAACACTTACCAAGCAATTAAATATGTGTATGCTGAAACTTTTAATGTTTCGAATTGCTGGATTTGCACAGCTACACCAACAGCATATGGGGGATTATTAATGACTGCTGTCCCCCTAGGGGTCAATGAGACCTGGGAAAATTTGATTTTTGATGCTACAACTGTAAAATGAGAAGACAAAATAGCATTGCACCTGCCTGTTACACAAAAGGGAATTGTATTTTTTATAAAAATGATACGGTACAGGTGGGTTGGAGCAATTGTAACATGACTGTTCCATACAAATGTTATATCAAAGCTAATAATGCAGGTTATATTTGTGATACAAACTATGACTCTTATTTTGAACTAATGCACAAAACGGTTGATGAAGTACAACATAATCCTGTTCTTTTTAAACAACTATCTATCATTGATAAGAAAATGTTTTATGCAGGGCAAGTATATATTAATACTAAAGTAGAGAATTGTTATTTTGTTTGTGGAAAAAGGCATACAAATGGTTACTTGAGAACTGGTCCGGCAGTTGTTTTTTGGGTTGCCTGGTTCCGGCTATACGACACACTGCAGTTTTCCCTCAGGGAAGAATTCGAAATGTCAGAGAGGTCACCAAGAAACCTGGAAATCCAATCAAGAGACCTGAGAATCCAATGGGATGAATCGAAGCAGGCTGGAGAAACCATAACTCTGTAAAAAATAAAGATAAACTGGCACACATGGATTTGAGTGACACTATTATATCGTGGGCAGGTATAGCCTCTGCCTATGATGCAGTGAAATCAATTTGGGAGCTGAGGAAACTGTCCAAACTTCTCGAAGTAATGAGCAATGCAACTTTTTCTGCTCTTGAATTAGTGACTGATGAACTGAACGCTATGAGAACTGTGGTACTTCAAAACCACATGGCTCTCGACTTCACCCTAGCGGCGAAAGGTGGTACATGTGCTTTAATAAAAGAGGAGTGTTGTTCATATATTCCTGACAACCAGCATGAGATAAACAACCATCTTGAGGTGATTCAGCAAGTGTCGGCCATGACCAAACCAGGCCCAAACCCACTGATGTATTTTTTCCAGAATTTGTTTAGGGGGTGGGGTAGCATCCTAATGAACATCCTGATTGCCATTTGTGTGGGATTACTCCTATTAGGAGTGTATGTTTGTTGTGGTATTCCCTGCATGAAAAGATTGATCAAAGATTTTATAGATATGTCAGTTTCTGAGACTTTGTATCAAAGTACTGAAATTGAAGAAATGTTGAAAAATGAAACACTTTCATAAGTCTAAACTGAATGACTTCTTAACTGCAAATTCTGAACAGAAAGAGGTTAGGAGAAGAAGCAACTGTTTATGCTTTTGAAAATAGAATAAAAAGTATTAACAGGGGTGAAATGTTAGAAAAATATGTACTAATGTATATGTTTAGTGTTTATTAGAAGCTAAAAGGGTTAACACATTTCATTCTGTTTTATGTACAGCTTAATTCTGTATGAAATTATAAGATGCCTTTTCAAACTGCAGTATGCTTTCTGAAATTGCAAGATGCTCTCTGACCTAGTATTTGCTAGCACAGCAAAATTCATGTTTATGCCTTTTGGAAATCTACTGAGAAGCAGGTGATTATCTGCTAGGTCAGGAAAAATAAATGAATAGAACAATTCTGTTTTCTATAATGTAATTGAATATGAACAATCAGCTCTGTTCATGTTATGAGAACAAGCACAGCTGCGGAAAAGAAAAGATACATCAAACAAAGACTGCTTGAAGAAATTAACTATAATCTGTACTTGCTTTGTGCTCAAATTAGCCATAGTATCTTGAATGGTAACATTGCATAGTGAGAAGTTGTATCTGACCGGTGGTCATCAAGGCCACGTTATTTTTCTTAGGAAGTTTTTTTGTAAACTTGATGTGCCAGCAGAAAATCATGGACAAACAGCTGCTATGAAATAATATTGAAAGAACTTGTGATTTATTACGTCAGCTTGGTAGGCAATGTCTTGTAAGAAATGTATAAGAATAGCTTCACTTCCTGATTCTAGTTAGACAAACTCTGTATTAGCATGTTTTTGTCTCCTTGCTGCAAGATTAAAGTGCCTTAACCTGAACCTGCCATGTGTTGATCATTTCGAAGTTATTTTTTCCTTTGACAGATTGGTCCTTCGGACCGGAAACTCTCACTTCGCCTCAGGTCAGATGGGCCAGGTGGCATGAAACTGTATGGGGAAGAAACCACATTGGTTCTTCTGCTTTGAAAGACATCAACTTACCTGAGCCTCTGTGATTGACCGTCTCTGGTTCATATAACTCATCCTCCAGTCGCAGATCAGAACAGTGGCTGGCCTCTTTTGAACGACAATATGCTAAACATAATATTAGTTCTGCCATACAATGGTCCAAAAACCGATCCAGGGATACATTATTACAATATCAACCATGTCCCAAGCAGAATAATCATGACACTCTGAGGCTTGTGACTACATATGGAAGGAACACAGTGTACCTTTTGGACATTGTGGACAAGCATTGGAACATCCTTAAAACTCATTCACAGTTGGAGGACCACCTGGGTGACAGGTGTTCATTCTCATATAGAAAAGGTAAGACCTTAGGGTAGGGGGTCTTACTTTTCTCACTATAAAAAAAAACACATTTCGGGATGATATTTATCAACAGCAAACTCTCATGGGGGATAAACTGGTTGGATCATACCCTTGTGGACACCGCACTTTTTGTAAGTAGGTATTTAAAACCAAAACCTTCACTAGCAGGAATACTGGACAACTTTACAATATACACTGTTTTGGTAATTGCAGTACGGATTGGGCTTTCTATCTCACCACGTGTACTTGCCAAGCCTTCTATGTAGGCCAGACATCCAGACAATTTAGGGTTAAAATGTCTGAACATATGGGTGACCTCAGGAATGCCCGAGCTACCAATGCCTTATACAGACACACATTGAATCACCCTACTGCCAAATTTTCATTTACAATTATTGATAATATTACAGGTAATAGATCCTTCAAAACTGGATGACATGATATACTTAATAGCAAGAAAGAAAATGGATAGTGAAACTAGGTGGTCTTTTTTCTCCTGGACTTAATCACAAATTGTAATATTTCCTCTATTTTGTTTTTGTGCCTGATATATTTGTGGGTATAATAATTATCAATTTACATGTTTATTTTATTATGTTATTATAATAATTATTCAAGCATTGTATATTCATAACATTATTTTGTTTTCATTCCAAAACAGGAAATTATGTCAAATTTAAGATTGGAACAGGTATTTATAGCAAGGTCTTTTCCTGCTGCCTGTGATTTTACTACTGATGAAAGCTATGTGCTGAAACCGGTCTAGTTCCAATAAATTTCTCTTCATTCGTCCTAGGTGCTGGCTTCTTTTTTGTTGTATACATGTTTGTTTGCCTTGCACCTGTCATACTGGCTAGCTCTGATCTGCCTTCAGATAAAGAACAAACCAGACCATCGGAAGCAGCAGTAGTCCCAGGCACGTGGGTCTGGGTGAAAGTTACCAAGAAGAAGAATTGGACCACACCGAAGTGGGAAGGGCCATACTAAGTGCTACTGTCAACACCCACTGCAGTCAAGATCGCAGAGCGAGCATCCTGGATTCATCTGACACACTGTAAATTGGTTAAAAACTTTGAACTGGACAAAAAACGTGTTACTGTTACACAAGAACAAAATGACCAGATACAGAACAAATAGAAATATAGAACAACCTCAGAAGTATTGCATGATCATTCTGTTGGCCATACTGATAACATTAATCTTTTTGTTGTGGCCATTCCTTTTTCCAGCCACATGAGCTGAACTAAATAAATGAGATTCGTTACTCATAGACTGACATCTGAACTTTAACACTTACCAAGCAATTAAATATGCGTATGCTGAAACTGTTAATGTTTCGAATTGCTGGATTTGCACAGCTATACCAACAGCATACGGGGGATTATTAATGACTGCTTTCCCCCTAGGGGTCAATGAGACCTGGGAAAATTTGATTTTTGATACTACAACTGTAAAATCACAAGACAAAATAGCATTTTACCTGCCTGTTACACAAAAGGGAATTGTATGTTTTTATAAAAAATGATATGTTTCAGGTGGGTTGGAGCAATTATAACGTGACTGTTCCATACAAATGTTATATCAAAGCTAATAATGCAGGTTATATTTGTGATACAAACTATGACTCTTATTTTGAACTAATGCACAAAATGGTTGATGAAGTACAACATAATCCTGTTCTTTTTAAACAACTATCTATAATTGATAAGAAAATGTTTTATGCAGGGCAAGTATATATTAATACTAAAGTAGAGAATTGTTATTTTGTTTGTGGAAAAAAAGCATACAAATGGTTACCTGAGAACTGGTCCGGCAGTTGTTTTTTGGGTTACCTGGTTCCGGCCATACGACACACTGCAGTTTTCCCTCAGGGAAGAATTCAAAATGTCAGAGAGGTCAGCAAGAAACCTGGAAATCCAATCAAGAGACCTGAGAATCCAATGGGATGAATCGAAGCAGGCTGGAGAAACCATAACTCCATAAAAAATAAAGATAAACTGACACACATGGATTTGAGTGACACTATTATATCATGGGCAGGTATAGCCTCTGCCTATGATGCAGTGAAATCAATTTGGGAGCTGAGGAAACTGTCCAAACTTCTCGAAGTAATGAGCAATGCAACTTTTTCTGCTCTCGAATTAGTGACTGATGAACTGAACGCTATGGGAACTGTGGTACTTCAAAACCGCATGGCTCTCGACTTCACCCTAGCAGCGAAAGGTGGTACGTGCACTTTAATAAAAGAGGAGTGCTGTTCATATATTCCTGACAACCAGCATGAGATAAACAATCATCTTGAGGTGATTCAGCAAGTGTCGGCCATGACCAAACCAGGCCCAAACCCACTGACGTATTTTTTCCAGAATTTGTTTAGGGGGTGGGGTAGCATCCTAATGAACATCCTGATTGCCATTTGGTGTGAGATTACTCCTATTAGGAGTGTGTGTTTGTTGTGGTATTCCCTGCATGAAAAGATTGATCAAAGATTTTATAGATATGTCAGTTTCTGAGACTTTGTATCAAAGTACTGAAATTGAAGAACTGTTGAAAAATGAAACACTTTCATAAGTCTAAACTGAATGACTCTCTTAACTGCAAATTCTGAACAGAAAGAGGTTAGGAGAAGAAGCAACTGTTTATGCTTTTGAAAATAGAATAAAAAGTATTAACAGGGGGAAATGTTAGAAAAATATGTACTAATGTATGTGTTTAGTGCTTATTAGAAGCTAAAAGGGTTAACACATTTCATTCTGTTTTATGTACAGCTTAATTCTGTATGAAATTATAAGATGCCTTTTCAAACTGCAGTATGCTTTCTGAAATTGCAAGATGCTCTCTGACCTAGTATTTGCTAGCACAGCAAAATTCATGTTTATGCCTTTTGGAAATCTACTGAGAAGCAGGTGATTATCTGCTAGGTCAGGAAAAATAAATGAATAGAACAATACTGTTTTCTATAATGTAATTGAATATGAACAATCAGCTCTGTTCATGTTATGAGAACAAGCACAGCTGCGGAAAAGAAAAGATATATCAAACAAAGACTGCTTGAAGAAATGAACTATAATATGTACTTGCTTTGTGCTCAAATTAGTCATAGTACCTTGAATGGTAACATTGCATAGTGAGAAGTGTATCTGACCGGTGGTCATCAAGGCCACATTATTTTTTCTTAGGAAGTTTTTTTGTAAACTTGAT
Organism: Protopterus annectens; assembly: GCF_019279795.1. Classification (NCBI taxonomy): domain Eukaryota; kingdom Metazoa; phylum Chordata; order Ceratodontiformes; family Protopteridae; genus Protopterus; species Protopterus annectens. The sequence goes on from NC_056725.1 coordinate 957,058,456, forward strand.
GTGCCAGCAGAAAATCATGGACAAACAGCTGCTATGAAATAATATTGAAAGAACTTGTGATTTATTACGTCAGCTTGGTAGGCAATGTCTTGTAAGAAATGTATAAGAATAGCTTCACTTCCTGATTCTAGTTAGACAAGCTCTGTATTAGCAGATTTTTGTCTCCTTGCTGCAAGATTAAAGTGCCTTAACCTGAACCTGCCGTGTGTTGATCATTTTGATGTTATTTTTTCCTTTGACACAAGACTATCTCAAATTGCTTCTCCAGACAAGGAAGTTATTACTAAGAGGCAGAAAATTATCAAATCTCAAGCCGAAGTGTCAAAGAACCAAATGAAACCAAAAACTGATAGATCTTTTGACATGGAATAACTAAAAGCAGCTTCAATGCCTCTGCAAACAGAAATAAAATCTTTCTCTTCAAAACTTACAGCGTTTGGCAATAACTTGGATCAAATAATAACCAGACTGGACACAAATGAGGCTAGAATACTGAGTAATGAGACAAAGATAGAAGAAATACAGAAAGCTTCTTCCATCACTGAAAATTCAGTCAAAGAAATACAACAAAAACTGATTGATCTGGAAGCTAGAGCAAGGAGAAATAATGTATTGATCAGAAACATCCCAGAAAAAAATATGAACAGTCACAGCTAGCTAATGTACTAAAGGAAATTTTCAGTCTCCTTGAAAACAAAGAACTATCCCAAAAAATTGTTATTGAAAGAATACACCGTGCTCTAAGAAAATCTCAGACCCTGGATGCCGCCAGGAAAATATATGTAAGAATTCTAAATACTACACATGCTCAAGAAAAATTCAACCTGCAAAAAAAAGGAAACATATTCTATGGAATGGCTGCAAGATAACCTTTGCTCAGGATCTGCCTATACAGATAAGACAGTTAAGACAAGCTCTTTCACCATACTGCACTTACTTAGTAAGCAAAAACATTAGATTCCAAATGAAATACCCAGCAATTCTGAAATTTCAATACAATGGCTTAAATTATGCAGTTAAAAATAAAGAAGAAGCAAAAACAGCTTTTCTCAAAGCCTTTAAAGAACTGCCATGAAGTATTTTTTTTTTTTTTTTTTTACACAAACAGGCTCCTAATACAAAGACTATATGCTTCTGTGTATTTTTGGCATACAAATTCTCTCAATGACAAGGTAAAATACCTAAAATACCTGTTTTCTGGTTGGATTCATTGTTTTTCATTTGGGCACTCCAACTACAGCTTAGGGAGCATCTCCACACTGTCGCAAAGGAACTACACTACCCAGAATTCTTTGCAACCATGAATCAGGAAAATTAAGCACAGCTGAGGTCAAAGGAAAAACTATGGTATCCATTCAAGCCCAAAACATCTCAGAAAATCAGCATTTGCAAAATAAAACGAAAGTAAGGCTCTCACATAACAGAATACCTGTGGATTTACTTTTTCCTGACTCAAAAAGTGAAGATTCTCATGTTTATGCTGTATGGAAGGTAAATCTAGCCTAGAAATAGTACCACAGGTTAATTGATTATATAGAAATGGTAATATATAGGTGCTGCTTTTTTTTCTTGTTCCTTCCTGAATATATACAAGCTGGGCTAATAAAATCTTCTGGGTTAGAAACTGTAGCAGCTGTTGCAGCTGCAATAAATACTCAGCCCATACTAGGAAAAGCAAACCATTGTAGTTAGGTTTGTGTTGTTTTACATAGTGTTAAAATATGATTTCTTAAGCTTTAAAATAAGTATGCATCAAGTGTAAGCATACCAATCTTGTACAGCAGAGAATATATAGGGATTCTTTGTTTTTCTGTCTCATATTTTCTTTCTTTTTATGATCACAATGCTTTTTTTTTGTTTTGTTTTTTTTTTGTTGTATATATGCTCGATTCTTACATGATAAATGAACACCCAGGGATATAGCTGTAGCAGTAAACACAGACCCAACAAGTAAAAGAACTGTTATATATATAAAAGGAATGTACGTATGACCAGCATAACAAGGAACATGCAAACACTGTTTGACAAAATTATATTAAGGTAAAATCAGTTGTGTATGTTGTTATTCTTCTATGTGTGAACACAATTAAAACGTGATAGTTTGCTTTGTACTATATTTTGATTAGATTGCTATTTGCCTATTAAGCTAGATATATAAATTTCAGTTAAATATGCTCAGCTTAATTATTTTCAAATGAACAAAGGGTTAGAATGCATATCTTTTATACATGATTTGTGTGGGCATGCTGTTATGTGTGATGTTTTATTGCTGTGACTTAGAATGACAGAAACCTTTTGTATTATAGTTGTTAATATTCCTTTTACCTCTCTTTCGGGTAGTAGGCTAGTGTGGGTATGTATGGGGGGGGTTCTGAAAGGGAGTGATGTCACACTTATATCCACACCATTGATATTACAAAAAAATCTAATAATTTTGAAATGTTATTTTGTCCGTGTATATATATGTATATATATATATATATATATATATATATATATATATATATATATATATATATATGTATCCACTTATCCTGAAAGCCAGCAATCTGTGTACTATACCCTTTAGATCTCTGTGGATTCATGGAATGTAAAGGGCTTACAAGATAAGGAAAAAAAAGAATCTATTAATGCACTTAATTTTTAAATCTAAGGCAAATATAACTTTCATACAAGAAACACATATGTTGAAAGAGGAATGGGAGAAAGATACAATAAAATATGGGTGAAATATATTGTTGCTGCTGGTGACAGTACGGTTTCTAGGGGAGTTGCCATAGTAGTTAAAAAAATCTTTTGATGGTAATATATGGAAAAGTAGCTGTGACCCAAATGGTAGATGGTGTTATTTTACTTGCGAACTGCCACCGTTTAAAAAACCTTTCTAAGTCCTGAATGTTTATGTCCCATGTTTGCATCAAATAACTTATCTATACGAGATATACAGAATCTTAGAACTATCCTAATTACTTCTATATCATAGGAGGTGACTGGAATATGTTAATTAATCCAGAACTTGATAGGGCAAATAAGAATAACAAGCAATTGGTTCAGCTTACTACACTAATAACTGAAATAATGAAAGATTTTAAGTTATCTGACCCATTTGAAAACTATAGAAATAGTATAACTACTAGTAAATTCACTTATTATTCACCATATCACAAGTCTTGGTCTAGGATAGATGTATTTTAATATCTGAAATCTTATTAAATAATACAGTCACATACAATAGTGAACCTAGGACAATACTGGATCATGCAAAGATAAGTATTACACTAAAGTTGGGGAGCTCAGTGCAAGGACCCCAAACAGTTATGAACTGGACATTAAATACTAACTTACTAAAGCTTAAAGGTGTTTCACAAAATATCATAGACATTCTTACCCAAACTTATAACAACCTAAAAGTAGTAGATATACCATATGACATTCAATGGCAAGCTACAAAAGCCTATTCAAACAAATTACTGGAGCCACCACGATGGTAAAGAATCTTTAATTATAAAAACAGAACGAGCGCTTTCACGCACCTAAAAAGTGTGCTTCATCAGGTTACAACAATTCATAAAATACTACTGTTTTTATACATATCCACGCCCCAGTTAATAAGCCTTAGTGGTGGGAAAACAGTTCTAATTAATCAATTTAAAAATCAATTAGATATATCCTAGGCAACCTTAAAACCAAGGCCTACGGTGCATATAATATTGACATATCTTACAATACAAATTCTGCCAAAGAATGTAAGTGATCGTATGTTAACTCAATAAAAACTACCTTGTTATTAAGTATTTAAAATCAGAACCGGAGTTCTATTATAAAATATTCACTGATAACATTTCTTATATATTAATACATTCTATGAAAGAAGCAGAAAAGGGAAAAGAAAGAGGGGAGGAGGGAAAAAGGAGGGAAGGGGGGAGAAAGGAAGGAGGGAGGGGGAAGGAAAACTAGAAAAATAGTAACAGAAAAAGAATAAATAACAAACATGGTATAAAAATAGCAAACTCACATTTAAATATAGTCTGTATAAATTATAATCACTGTTATTCAGTAAGACCATCAATATATAAAAGGATATATTTATCCAAATCAATAATATAACATATTTAATAGCATGCTAAGAGCAAGAAACAAAAGAAAGCTACAAAAGCCACTATTAGGGGTATATTAATTAAAAAAGCTGCTTTCTATAAAAAATTAAACAGAGAAAAAGTCATATTAATAGAATCAAAATTAAAAAATATAGAGTCAGAACTGCAAATAAATTACTCACCAGTACTTGAAAGTCAAATGGTTACACTACAAGGACAACTACGTGAAACTCAAGCGCAACAGTACTCAATCAATGAAATTAAACTCTGCCACAAATATACCGATTGAGCTCAATCACCCTCAAAAGCACTGGCAAGAATTATAAACATTAAGAATCCTCCTACCAAAATAAAGTGACTAAATTATAATAACAAACCTTTAGAGAGACAGATGAAGAGATCATTGCAGCTTTTGAAGAGATATACAAAAACTATATGGCCCCCAAGACCAGTTTAATGAGTCATTATTTCATCAATTTACCGAAGAGTTACAATTTCCAGTACTGAATGAGACACAAATAAATAATCTTAAAGCTTGCTTAAGTGTAGAAGAAATCATTGCTGCTGTAAATAAGTTGAAACCAGGTAAATCACCAGAGACTGATGGCTACCTGGCAGAATTATACAAGACTTTCAAGAAACAGTTAGCTCCTATACTAATGAAAGTATACAGATACATAATAAAGTATGGTACCAAAGACCTGTATATCAATAACTCAAAAACTATATTTATACCAAAACCAAATCTGATGCATCAAAACCAAATAACTACAGGCCAATAGCACTCATAAATATTGATATTAAAATTCTTTCTACAATACTAGCTAGTAGAATCAAACAAATTGTACCTCACATTATATCTTCTGAGCAACTAGTCTTTATGAACAACAGACAAATATATGACAACACACTTACTATTGATTCAATCATTAGTTTAAAAGTGAATGATAAATGCCCTAGCTATGCACTGTCAGTAGATGCAACCAAAGCTTTTGATAGAGTAAATTTTGATTTTTTATTAAATATACTCAAGAAATTTAGTATTCCTGAGGGCTATATAAACATGGTTAGGACTTTATACAAAAATGCCACAACAACACTATCTATACATAAAAAGCAATCAAAACCTATTCAAATAGTGAATGGTACAAGGCAAGGATGCCCACTATCACCTTACCTGTTCAATATATACATAGAACCTCTGCTGCTTAAAACATCACAAAGAACTTACCACCATATTATGAATATTTTCAAAGTCCCAATAAAGTATACAGCTTTTGCTGATGATTTTAACATTTATTTTGAATTCCCTAATACTGATTTGAATAAGACACTAAACTCCATTGAAAAATTCTCAAACATATCTAATTATGTGATTAACCCTAATAAATCCATCATATTTCCTATGAATACTCTAAGACATAAGGAATTCTATTTCCCTGAAACTGAAATTAAAGTCAATTATAATCTCAACTATCTGGGTATTATGTTCACTCACCCCCTTGTTTAAAACCTGGTCTAACATCACTGAAGACACTAAGTGATGATTAAACCTCAATCTATCTCCACTAGCTAAGGCGGCCATAGTTAAAATGAATATTCTTCCAGGACTATTGTTTCATTTTAGTGCTATTAACCAAAATATACCAAAAAACTTCTTCTCCAAACTTGAAACATTACTAGAAAAGTTTATTTGGCATCCAAAAAGTACAAGAATAAAATACACTAAATTAACATTACCCAAACAAAAAGGGGGCTTGGCCTACCTGAATTCCAAACATACTACCACATACTAAACGCTAGTCGAATTATACAAATAGCAAATTTTGAACCATCCAACAAAACATGGTATCCACTATGGATTAAAATATATTACAATCATCTAATCTCATGCAATTTAAATCCTAGTGCAGTGCCCTTTCTAAATTCTAAGACTTTAAAGCATTTTGAGGTTCATCACATAATAATAAGAAACACAGTAATATTTCAAAAGCTGGTAGCCTCCCTAAATTTTAAAGATACTTGGTATTGGGACAGCCAGTACACCTTAATCCTAATATTAAATTAAACAATACTATATTAAACCTGAGTCAGTATCGAAAAATTAAAAATATCACTGTATGGGACCTATACCAGATCAAAAGTTTCTCATTTGACAATATTAGACAAAAATTTAAGTAAATAAAAGCTATAATACCACAATCAACCAATTAATGTACCTGATCAACACAATTACTATGAATGTCAAAATAGACAATCAAGACATGCAGGTATAGCAACAAATTATTAACCTGCTACTGTCGATCTAAAATGTTATCAAATACATATAGATTAATAACAAAAATTAGATATCAAGATGTAGTTCTATATTTCAAATTTTGGGAAGAGAAAAATAATAAGATAACTGATGAACAAAAATCTGATGCTATTGAACTTACTTCAAAATTAACTCCCCTTAAAAAATGAATTTATACCCAAATTATGATCAATAACAATGCATATCACACACCACCTTTTCTTAGCAAAATTAATCCCTCCCACTCCCCTTATTGTACCATATGCCAAAACAGTGTTGCTGACACCCTTCATATTTTTTGGAGCTGTAAAAATGTTTACAAGCTGAGGTGTTCGCTAAGAACCAAGTTAGAAAAAAAGGGATACACCAAATCTACCCTGTCATGGGAAATGGCAATTTTACATCTATTCCCTAATAATTTCTCATACGAAAATAAACACATCATAGTCACATTGTGTGTAATGATCAAATCATATATAGCCCAAAATTGGCTAGATAGAAGTAAAATCACATGGGAAGAATTTAAAGGAATGGCTATAAAATACTTATTAGCCAGCAAATTAATTACAAGAAGCCAAAAAAATCAGAAACATTGGAAAACGCTTTTAGAAATCCTAGGACAAAATTGATTTATGACCAAGGGACTTCACCATCAATATTACTTTACATAATTAAGGGAAACTAAAGGCAATTATTATAGAAATACCCACAATAACAGTGTACAGGTCATGGCAAACACATATAAGATGAACATTAAGGTGACATCAATGTATATATTGTACATAGTTATTGCAAGACAGAATGTTTATTTAGGTAGACTAGAATATCTGGTTGCAATGTTTTAATGTCACATTTTCAATATGTTGTATACTATCTTTATGTAAATGTCTGTTTTACAGCTCATTAAGAGTAGCTTGATTATTAGACAGTTCTGTATAATTGTTACCCTAACATTGATGATTTATGTTATGTATATCGTATTTGGATGACTGAAACTTGATATTCCAAGTAGCTTGTATGTATATTTTCTGTGTCATTCTTTTCTTCTATTTAAATAGAAGTGAAATGCAATAAAAATTATATTTGAAAAAAAAAAAAGAATACAATACTGAACTAGTAACTAACAGCTTCATAATACAAGACTTCATTGGTATTTCCCAGTTCTACAGTAAAATACTGTATTGGTAACTCTCAGTTTTACAGTACAATACTGTATTGGTAAACTGTGTTGCACAGTGCAATAATGCTCCAGTAACACCCCAGATTCACAGAAAATGTTGTACTGGTAATTTACATATTTAGTCTATAATATTTTCAGTTTCCAGAAACTTCCAGTTTCATAATACCTCTATTAACTTACAATTTCATAGCAACTCCCAGTTTCACAATACATTACTGTACTGGTAATTTCCACCAGATCAATAAAGTACTGGACTGTTAGTTTCCAGTTCATACTGCAATACTATACTGTGAACACCTAGCTTAATAATATACTAGTGCATTGCTACCTTCAAATTTCACAAAAAAATGCAGTTCTGGTAGCTCACAGTTTCAAAATGCCATAAAACTACTGAACGCAGTTTTGCAATACAGTATCGTACTAGAAACTTTCAATTTCACAACACAATGCCATATTTTAACTTCCAATTTCACAATACTATACTGTAATGTTATTTTCCAGTTTCACAATTCATTACTGTACTGTTGACTTAAAAGTTTTAAACTACATTACAATACTGGTTTTACAGTACAATAACGTACTTGGACACTTCTAGTTTCAAAATGCAATTTTGTACTAGAAGCTATTAGTTTCACATTAATACCGTACTAACAAGTTCCATCTTCATACTGCAATACTGTACTTGAAAGTCTCACAGTACAATATTGTAATTGTAACTTCAAGTTTTACAATACAGTAATGTATTTGTAGCTTCCAGATTCACACTACAGTAACGTACTGGTAACATTCAGTTTCACAATAAAAAACTCTGTTAGTAACTTCCATATTCATTGTTCAGTGTCATACTAGTAACTTCCAGCTTCACAATACAGTAGTGTGTTTGTGTCTTCGGGTTTTACAATTTAATACTGCACTGGTAACTTCACGTTTTATGGGTAACTCCAGAGTTGGCCATACCATGCTGAGTGACTTAGAATTAGTGATTCAGAAAACCAAGCTTCACAAAGTGGCTAGCCCACATAGCATGGTTAGTTGCATTGTGTGCTAATGACCACATAATGAGGTATCATGCATGAAAGTGAGGCAAATCAAAATGGTGAACAACAGAGCAGAAGCATAGCAGGCTCAGCTAGCACCCTGTGCCAGTCCCATGACCTAGCATCCCACCCAGCTCTTCAAGTGAAGAGCCAAAAAAAAAAAGATGTCTGCAGTACAGCACCCAATGCATGCCCCACCCCACCTCACCTCCCCAAACAGTAAAAGTAATGTCTTTTGGCTTTTCCCAGTTAGGGGTCAGCACAGCAGATCACCAATCTTCTTATGATTGGCAGTAGATTTTTACAGTGCTGATGTGCCAGCCCGGCACCCAACCTTCAATGAAGGCACACCCATTCATACACGCACCTACCCGCATGTCTTTAAATATCACTCAACAGCATGGAGGACATGCAGACTCTACACAGAAATTGCTCCAGCCTAGAATCAAACTGGAGAACCTCTTGCTATGAGGCGACAATGTTAACTGCTGCACCTCCGCAGCCTTTAACCTTCCCAAACAGTGAAGAGCAAAAAAAGAAAAATCTTCAGATTACTGTAGGAAGCTGATTGGGTTCCATTGTAACTCAACCAGTCAGGCTCCAGCAAATCCACACCCCAACCCACTCTTCAAGTGAAGGTTAAAAAAAAAAGAACAGAAAGCAAGACATTTTCAGATTCCTGTAGAAAGCTGATTGGCTTCTGACAGTAATGCAGTCAATCACTCCCCATTAAATTCATGCCCACATGCCCACCAGCTCTCAACATAAAAAAGTCTTTGGATTACTGTTGGCAGCAAATCATACCCCACCAAATACATGCCCCCCAGCTCTTCAAGTGAAGAGTAAAAAAATGTCTTGAGATATTATTGTAGGTGCCAATTAGCTTCATATGTCAGCCAGCACAGAGCCCCCGACTTTTCAAGTGAGGAGCAAAAAAAAAAACAAACCTACAAACGCAAGTCCTTTTCTATACCAACATTCTGGAACAGAAAATATTAAATACAAGCCTTTTGGTTCTGCCCCATAATACTGCCCCCTTCACTCTACCCTTCATACACTACTACAATGGAGGTACATCTGCTACATATTTGAACTCTGCCAACTACTTACATTCAAAAGTAAATCTCAGAGAGTAATCTTAGGAGTTGTTACAGCAATCATAAATTTGACACAATTCCCCACTTAGGCATTGCTGATAAACTCAAGAGGTTAGGTACAAATCATTATGTCATCCGATGGATCATAGCCAGGACCCAAGAAGTTAGAATCGGGGTGTCCACCATTACAAAGAGGCTAGTCACAAGTGCAGGCCCTCAGTAATCTGTTCTGTTACCACTCCTTTTTGGTATTTACTTCTCTGAAGTCAAGGCCAATGTCAACAGCCTCTCGCTGACTACATTTGCAGATGATTGCAAATTAGAATTTATCATTGAATCGCCCACCAACACAAATATTCTCTAGGAAGGGCTGACAAAACAAACTACTGGTGTCAGAGCCATGGACTAAAACCAAATGCCAAAAAATGTATAATTATATCTTGCTGGAAGTCATCCACCCTTGGTAACTGTCATATTGACAAAACACCCCTAAGAACTGACCCAGTAGTGAGGGACTTGGAGATACACATAGACAGTAATCTAGCATTTGACCATCATGCGTCTACAGTACTGAGGAAACCGTTCTATGCTGTGCAACTCCTAAACAATGGTATGGCATCTATGTCCAAGGAAGTCATGGTTTAACTGTATTCAGCATTCATCCGACATGTCATTGAGTATGTACCTAATCAGGCATATCCAACAACTGGAACGTCCACAGAGTTTCATCATTAAAAGAATACAGAGTGTAAGTAACCTGTCCTATGCAGACTTCCTCAAGGCCCTATCCCTGTATTTTGTCTACTACAGACTGCTGAGGGGAGATCTATGCCTACCATACAAGGCATTATCAGATGTCACTCTGATGGACCTCCTGCACATCCACAAAACAAACAGCACCAGAATTATCCATGTTAAAGACTTAAACCTTGCCTATGATATTAATAGGACCTGCTGGCGAGACAGGTATGTATCCCAGAGACTATCCCTTCCCTGGGACAGAGTCACCATCCATGTGAAGCAGAGTTCCTCCATAACCCAGTTCAAGTGTAAATTGGTTGATTGGATGGGGAACAGGAAAATCATCTCTGGCTTGCCAAGCCTCTGCTTACACTTATCAAGGATATCAGAACTTGTCAGAGATTTGGGATGCATGGCTAGGCTTAAAAAGGCCCTTGTGATTGTTAGCCTAGTAAACACCTATGGACCTACAAACCTGTATCTGCAAGCGGTTGTTACTATCACTGACATGTGTAACACTGATGTCATTCTTGGAGGTGCAGGGTCATCTGACGATGTTTTACATTTCGTGGTCTTCATGTCACCAACATTGTGGACTGGTACTATGTTGATAAAGTCACCATTCAAGAAACTATGGACATGCATCTGCCTCATCTGTATCCCAATGGGAGTTGTGGAGTGCCTCCCCTAGTTTATAGTAAAGTATGTGTGTCTTTATGTATATTAGCTACAGAGATCTTTCAATGACCTACTGGGGACACAGTGGGGGTATCTCAGGCATCTGCCTTGAGAACATTCCATCAATTCCTCAATGTCTTGGATCCACATGTGAGGAGCATCATATATGGTTCCCATGTATACCAGTTAAGAGAGCCAACATAATGTGGGACTTCTTTGATATAGCCCATTTCTCTGCACTACTGAAGGTTATAGACTGTACTCACATTGAACAGAGGCCCTACATGATGAACTGGGAAGGAAGTACATGAATGGCAAAGGGTATCACACCATCAACTGTTGAGTGGTCTGTAATGCACTGGGTATCAGTTACAATGAGTTTGCAGGCTACCCAAGCAGTTGTTGTAACTTCTACATATGGCATACCTGTGAACTGTAACAATGGTTTGGAAAGAATGACTCTCCAAAGGGGCTTCTTGTTGATAATGTCAGATATATCTGGGAACTCTGTCTCATGGCATCCATAAGACATCAACAAAATCAAACAGAACAGGAGTACAGCCATGCTCAATTGCAAGTCAGAATCATCACAGAGCTTGTGTTTGGGCTGCTGAAGGTACACTTTTGTTATGTGGATTAAGCAGGTGGTCTCTTGCACTATGGCCCTGGCATATGTGCAAAAATGCTGACTGCATGTACAGTGTTACACAATATTATAGTTAGGAAGCAGGTACAGCAGAGAGGACACTTGCCAGGCCAGCAGTTCTAAGCACAACAGGCAGTGAAGGCTGAGTCAAACAGGAGTCAGTGGAGAAGCAAGCAGCAGCAGGAGAGGATCATACCAGGCAGTGGAGGGCACAGTATGCCATGGCACAAGCAAATAGGTAGTGTATTTAACATAGCATTATAAAACAGTGTGTAAGTTTTAAGCAGATACGCTGAAGTAAAAATGATGTATGCAAAGTGAACACCAGGCTGTACTTCCCAATGCATAGGTTCATCTCACTGTGCATTGGATATAGGCAACCCAAATAATGTACAAAGGGCAGGGCACACTTATCAGCATTTGCACAGGTGGAGAAGAAAGTACAGGAGTGCATGTCTTTCACAGGGAAGTGTGTGAGTGTGAGTGTGAGTGTTCAGGCTTAGGAAAGGAAAAAGTGCTTTTATGTGAAATGTCAGTACTGGTATTGTGGTAAGGATTTACTATGAAGAAGGGTCAGGGCGGGTGGAGGTATGTGATCTGCTGGGGTCTGTGGTGGTGTGAGTGTGGCACTGCAGGGACGAAGACTCAACAGTAGTTGAAGCATTGTGATTGGTCTGCTGGACAGGTCTGGGGCATGCATGAGAGATCATTCATCTTCTTGTGCACATCCTTACCCAGGAGGGCTAGTTCTGCCAGGACTTGCACTACAAGTACCATGACTTGGTTAGTTGCTTGTGTACTGCATGACCATGAGCAAAGTCTACTAGGAAAATTGCCAGCATGACAACAACTACAACCATGAAGACAGCTTCTCCTGGGAGTAGACACCTCCACAAAACATGTTGTCTGTGGAAGTGCTAGCACTATGGGAGTGATGTCTTCCTCATCCACAACAATGCTGGCTAACATTTGTGAATACAGCAGAAGCAGATGAACCCACACTCCGGGGCCAGAGAGTGTGATTCATTCTATCCAAGGAATCACATTTACAGGAGATATACTCTCACAGGTCATCACACTCACTCTGAATTACTCTATCTGCACCATGGTTGTGGTATAACTAGCTGGTGTCTCCATAATGGTTCTGCTAATGCATTGTGTTTTGGACACTGACACACTGACCTCAAGGGAGAGCAGTAACAAAGTTTCCAATGAGCACCATTACTAGCCTCTTTCTGTTGACCTCTCTGCTCTTGAGTGCCAAAGGCAGATGAATAAATCTGCCTGCTAGAGGCCAGCACACTTCTCTGATTGATAGTGTCCCTATCAGCCTGTCCTTTCTCTAATGTACGAGTAGGCCTCAGTATCCACAGGCATAGAGTCTGTGTCCATAGCCTGTTTTGGGGATGTGCTGTTTACATTCCCTGGGTCCGGCACACACTCTGTACTGACTGTGCTATCTCATCACTGCCATTATTACCAAAGACTACGGATCCCCCAGCGTCAGACGGGAATGTCTGCTGTGCTGGTACCACAAAAATAATCACCTATAAAGACAAAACATTGCAAAACATCAAGTGTAAGTATGATCCAGCAGCACAAATACACATGCAACTGAGATTTTGACATCTATAAACATCATAAAAGCTAATACCCTGTGAACATACCTTGTGCAGATGGATGTGGCTGTTGAATCCTTTATGCACCTGCATACCATGTCAGTCATACTTTATCAAGGTTTGTATTGCCTAAGGGATACAGATAATTTACAGGTATAAATACACTGAAATAGGACTGCATACCTGGGGTATTTGCAGTGTGAATACTCATTGGGGGCTGTCCAGCTGTGTTCCAACATGCAGCACTGCACTGTTTCACAATATAATACTGTAGTGGTGCCTTCTTTCACAATGCAGTGCTGTATTGCTAACTACAGTATCATAATACAGCATTGTAATGGTAATTTCCACTTTCCCAATGTGACAGATCTTATCCAAACAATCCAGTGTTGGCTTGTAATTGATTGTGCAGTTGCCTGGTAGGAGACAATTTATTTTGATGTATATTTTATTTGTTAATATTGTTTTTCACAGTTTGTATGAAGAATGAGACAGCTTGTAGATAATATTTACATGGCTTTATTGTTAGAAAGGTATAGGTTTTAGACAGGCAAACTCTAGTGTCCCAAGACGCCCAGTCAGCTATAAGTCCTCACAGTCTGTAGAGAGGATAATCCCAGTCCTATGCCGGTTTGTGATTGACTGTGTAGTTGCCTGGTAAGAGAAGATTTATTTTGATTTATATTTTATTTGTTACTACTGTTTGTCACTGTTTGTAGGAAGAAAGTGATAGCTTGTAGACAAGAAGATTTACTTTGGTATATATTTTGTTGTTTCACCTCCAATTTTCACTGTTTGCTGTTAGAAAGGGACATATTTTTAGATAGACAAACTCTAGCTATCCCAATGGTCCTAGCCAGCTACAAATTTACACAGGCTGCAGTGAAGACAATCTAGGGCTTATCCAAAACAATCCTGTGCTGGTTTGTAATTTATTGATCTTTGCTGTTAAAAAAGAAGTGTGACTGTGAGTGATAGTGAGTAGAAGCTATTGTGTGATGTAAAGGAATTCCAGGTTTTGTGTGACTTTCACAATTTATATGGTCAGAGCAATGGCTTCATTCTACTTAATTTAATATTAGTTGTATATTGTTTGTGCGATTTTTCTCATACAAGTATATTTAAAATCTCTATGAATTGTGTGATAACTAATCTTGATTATCCTTTTTCTTTTAGAATCCTTTATTCATCTGGAGCAAAAAATGGATTCCTTAAACAAGTGTGCCATTAATGATTTGCTAAAGCACATGCATCTTGTACAGTGCTAAATGCTATGTATATTTAAAGGTAGCACCTGATAACACTGGTGATCTGTTTTCCTCCTGTTAAAAGTTGGATGATTTGCTTACCATTATTAGTAGTAAATCTAGACTTACTAATGATGACGTACATGGAAGAGCTCTCTGATCATGTAGCCCAGGCTGGTATGACCCTAACCCTGAGTAGCATCCTGCCCTCACCAAGAATGATACCTCAGTATAAAGAAAAAATTATCAATTTCAACAATTGGCTAAGCTTCTGGTGTCATTCAAAGGGAATCCAGTGACTGTCAGCCTGGGACAACATGGTCGACAAGCAGTGTTGCTTCACAAGACATGGCTTGCACCTGTCACCCCTAGGCTTTCGAATACTGGCCAAGGCTCTTGCTGCTCCCATAGTGCCTTTTTTACGCAAGGCTCAAAAGTCAAACCCACCTTCATAAAAGCACAATTAAAAAAAAAACTGAGGGTTATGCTACTCAATGCCAGGAGTTTAAATCTCAAAATGCACGTGCTCGAAGCACTCCTCAGTATGGAGAACGTCAACATCTGTGCAGTAAATGAAACCTGGTTCAAGGCTCCAGAGACCACCCCAACACTACTGGGCTACAAGTCATACCACACGTTTTGGCCACAGAACACGGACCAAAATACAAAAGGAGGGGGTGTATCCATATTCATCAAGGATACCTACACCTCCAGGTTAGTGGTGCAGCATGATACCTCTGTGATCATCCATGTGCAACTAACATTGGGCAAATCTGCAATGCAAATTGTGGCCTGCTACAGATCACCCTACATGACCCAGGACCACCACTCTACCTTTCTGAAGACATTGGAAAACATGAAGGTCCTACCAAACACCCTGATATTGGGTGATTTCAATTACCCTACCATTCACTGGGAAAACTACTCGAGTACAAACTCCCAGGCCCAATGCTTCCTGAAATTCATCAACTCAAATGCCCTGGATCAGCTGGTAAACTCCCCTACCAGAGGTGAAAACATATTGGACCTGGTCATCACCAACATGGGCGACAGGTGTTCTATACCGGAGGTCAACCCGTCACTAGTTAGATCAGACCATAAACTAATCACTCTGGATGTCCACACCCCACCACCACCCCCAACTAAGGAAATCACAGTAAAAAACTTTTCTAAAGCAAACTTCACCTTACTTAAGACAGAGGTGGTAAGTTTCACAGCCCCCACGCTAAAGGATAATGCTACCCAAGATGCAGAAACCTTTACAAATACACTCTATGAGCACCTACAAGGATGCATGGATCATGCCATCCCTAGCAAAACCAAGACTCACTCCTCTAAGAGAAGGAAACCAGTTTGGTGGACCCCTACCATAAACAAGCTATACAATAGGAGGAAACTAGTTCAGAAAAAAAGCAAATCCCAAGAAGGAAAGACATCCCTGATCAGTATCAGTAAGAAACTAAGGTCCCTCATGAAATCATCCAAGGCTAACTTCGAAAGAAAAATAGACAAGGATTCAAAACATAACCACAAAGCCTTCTTTAGCTATGTTAAGAATCTAAGTGGCAACTCACAGATGTGCACTGAACTAGTGTAAAATAGCACAAAATATACTGAAACTACTGATATTGCCAACATCCTGGCAGATAGATTCAGTGCAAACTTCACCCCCTCTCACACCCAAATGGGCCCACAACAATACCGGAAAGTGTCCCAATAATCACAGATGCACAGGTGAAAACAGCCTTTTGAAAAGCCAAAAACACAGTGTCAATGGGACCAGATGGTGTCCCAGGCTGTGTCTTGCATGAACTACAGAATGAACTAACCCCCCACCTAAACCCACTGTTCAACCTCAGCCCCTCCACAGACTACATGCCCATAGAATGACACACAACAACAGTTATTCCTCTCCACAATGGAGGGGCCACAACTGACCCTGGTAACTATCACCCCATAAGCCTGATTAGCCTGGTCTGCATGGCTATGGAGTGCATCATCATGGAACACATTAACAAAGACATTGGGAACCTCCAAACACTTGACCCAACCCAGTTCAGCTTTGTTAAGGCCAGATCATGCCTACTAAACCTGGTTGACTTCTTTGAAACAGTCACCAAGGCCATAGACAAGGGAAAGGTGGTTCACACAGCCTACCTTGACCTCACCAAGGCTTGCGACACCATTCCCCACTCGGGTATTACAGAAAAACCTCACCAGCCTGAACATAAACCCCTACGTCATGAGATGGGTTGCCAACTGGCTTACAGACAGAACTCACATTGTAAGAATAGTGGGCTCCAGGTCCGACTCTAAACTAGTTACAAGTGGTGTCCCACAAGGCTCAGTCCTGGGATCCCCTACTGTTCGGCATATACTTCTCAGAAGTACAGGCAAACACAGGAGTATTATGGCTAACCAAGTTCGCTGATGACTGCAAGCTGGGAGCCATAATTGACTTTCTGGCTGACACGGACGTCCTCCAAAAGAGCCTTACTGAGATGGACACCTGGTGCCAAAGTCATGGCCTCAAGCTAAATGCCAAAAAATGCATAGTCATCCCATTTGGGAAAACAAAACACCCACAAATTACCACAAAGGTGGCAGCCCCCTTAATACAGAAGAGGTAATAAGAGATCTGGGGACCCAGGTAGACAGTGATCTCTCCTTTGACAATCATATTGCCAAAGTAGTTAGGAAATCCTTCTATTTGGCCCATCTAATTACTAAAGGGTTAGCATCTAGAAATAAAGAGGTTATAGTGCCCCTCTACTCATCACTCATTAGACCCATCATAGAGTACAATGCCCTATTTGGGATGTACCTCACAAGACACTTCCAACTACTGAAAAGACCACAAAAGTACCTCACCAAGAGGATTACTGACCTCAAACATATGCCTTATGCAGCCCGACTGAAAAAACTCTGGCTGTACTCAGTGGCATATCGCTTACTCAGAGGTGATCTCTGCCTGACTTACAAAGCCATGTCCAACTCAGAATTGATGGGCATGCTCCACCTAAAGAAATCCAAGTCACTGCAAGCCACATGCTCCAGTGAGCTAAACCTCACCACAACAATAAATAGAACATGCTGGAGGGATAAATTCCTGTCACAGAGACTCTCCATGCTTTGGAACAAAATTCCAAACTACATTAGGCAGAGCCCCTCACTAACAGTCTTCAAGAGAAACCTTGCTGAGTGGATGGGTAACAGAAAATACACCCCTGGGATCACTTCATTGTCTCTGCTTGACAGAGGATCAGTTAATCAATGGGGCGGTGAAAGCTGACACACTCTGGCTAGGCTTATAAATGCCCTCAGCCTAGTACCTACCTATGAACCTATGACTGCACTTGTGCAATTGGCACAGCTTGAAGAACTGTTGTTATGTATATTAATGACTGGGCTGATGAGATAAATAATGTTAGACAAAAAGCAATTAGAACACATTTAGTAAAGGATGTATCTATTGTCTGTAAAGATCACTCAACTCCTATAAAACAAGATAATACCACTGCCAACTTTGGAATTCTGGATACAAGTATTCAGCAACCTGAGGATTCACAGCCTATAGAAGGAAAAAAAAAGAAAGAAAAGATGAAGTTCACTGCAAATAACAAGGAAGAAAAAAATGATTAATGTCTATAAAACAAAGAGAATGCATACTAACAGGGACACTGCTCTGCTATGGAAAACACCGATTACAGGGAATTACAACATTTGTTTTCTACCAGAAAACCTTCAGTCTACAGAAAAAGGCATATTTTTTTCCAAAAGAGAAGGTATAAAAAAGAGGCAAGGGGCAGGTGAAAAGGAAGAAAACAAAACTGATTGTGAAAGGATTGAAGAATATTACTGTAAGAAAAAGAGAAGAAAGGCAAAAGTTGATAACATGGCTCAAGCTGTGGATGAACAAAGCTGGCTGGATGAGAATTGTATACTTGCAAATGTAATAAGTAATGAAAACAGCGGCATTAATAAGACTAATGGTGATGAAGATCATTCTTTCGTAACAATTGATAGATATTCTTGTAAATCCTTCTCTTGCTCTTGGCTGCTGTGCGTCCCGGGCTTCAGCGTTCTTATCCATTGTAATTAACCTGCAGTTCCTGAAGTAGTATTGGAGAGCCTGCCATACCTGATGACCACGAATACTTAATTTAAAATACAGCCTGCTGTCTCTTCCTATGTTGAGAAATTGAGACCATCTTCTCCCTGAACTCATCCCCTTAAGGATACATGAAATTAACCTGCACATCCTGAAGTAGGATTGGAGAACCTGCCATTCCTGACGACCTCGAATCCTTAATTTAAAATACAGCCTGCTGTCTCTTCCTATGTTGAGGAATTGAGACCATCTTCTCCCTGAACTCATCCCCTTAAGGATACATGAAATTAACCTGCATGTCCTAAAGTAGGATTGGAGAACCTGCCATACCTGATGACCTTGAATCCTTAATTTAAAATACAGCCTGCTGTCTCTTCCTATACTGAGGAATTGAGACCATCTTCTCCCTGAACTCATCCCCTTAAGGATATGAAATTAACCTGCACGTCCTGAAGTAGGATTGGAGAACCTGCCATACCTGACAACCTTGAATCCTTAATTTAAAATACAGCCTGCTGTCTCTTCCTATGTTGAGGAATTGAGACCATCTTCTCCCTGAACTCATCACCTTAAGGATACATGAAATTAACCTGCACATCCTGAAGTAGGATTGGAGAACCTGCCATACCTGACGACCTCGTATCCTTAATTTAAAATACAGCCTGCTGTCTCTTCATATGTTGAGGAATTGAAACCATCTTCTCCTTGAACTCGTCCCCTTAAGGATACATGAAATTAACCTGCACGTTGTGAAGTAGGATTGGAGAACCTGCCATACCTGATGACCTCGTATCCTTAATTTAAAATACAGCCAGCTGTCTTTTCCTATGTTGAGGAATTGAGACCATCTTCTCCCTGAACTCATCCCCTTAAGGATACATGAAATTAACCTGCACGTTGTGAAGTAGGATTGGAGAACCTGCCATACAGGATGACCTTGAATCCTTAATTTAAAATACAGCCTGCTGTCTCTTCCTATGTTGAGGAATTGAGACCATCTTCTCCCTGAACTCATCACCTTAAGGATACATGAAATTAACCTGCATGTCCTGAAGTAGGATTGGAGAACCTGCCATACCTGACAACCTCAAATCCTTAATTTAAAATACAGTCTGCTGTCTCTTCCTATGTTGAGGAATTGAGACCATCTTCTCCCTGAACTCATCCTCTTAAGGATACATGAAAGTATGTAATTTGCTGTATGCTAAGCCATTTCTTTAAACAAATAAGTGCAAAGTACCCTTCCTTGCCAGGATAGCCAGCAGCCACACTCCTTTCTACTTCTCTATCTCCATCCCTTCCACTTTCATAGTGTCTGTAATTAACTGCACTTACAATCTCCCTCCCGTACTCCTCGGCCCCCTTTCTCACTCCAGGTGCTACTGTAGCAGTATAGTTTTTTGCCAGTTTGATGGCACCCTTCCCCTGAAATTTTTGCCTGGTATATATAACCAACTTGCTTCAACCTGAGTTTTTTCTTAGGACACTATTTTTCTTTTTTAGACACTCCCTTCCTTGGTCTACTTAGGTCCTACTCTACCCCTCTAATTTCACCATAACTGACATAGCTATCCTTACCCCTCATACTTCCTTTTGTCCTCTACCATCTTAACCTTCCTCCTTCTACACTTACCTTAGCAGTCAGCATCTCACTGATTGTTTTTACAGGCTTTGTTTCCCTTCACTTTGCTGTTCTTGCTCCGTTCACCCTGCGGGCTCACTCCGCTCCCCTACCCTACCCCCAATTCCCACCCCCAGTAACCCTTTATGTATACTCACCTAACCCCTCCTACTTCCTCTCTACCTATTGCACTCCACCCCTTTCACCACCACCCACTTCCTACTCCCTCCCCTACATACCTTCTATCACCACACCCTTCCCTTCCATTTTAATAAGGCTATACCTACTCCTATACATTTCCAACACTATGTATCCACTTTATCAAATCCTCAACATGCCTACTAAACATGCATCCTTCTCAATGCTACTATTACTGCTTCTGAACGTTACTTACATCCAATACCTTACACAACCCAACACCATATCCCACACACCATTCCATCATACAACCAACTCACTCCCCACAACACACTTACACTCATTTACCTCAATATCCCCTGGCCTGTATCACATTAAAAACCATCTACTTTTTCACTACAAGCTACCCAATCTATATAATATCTCTAGCCCCCATCTAACCTCCAAAACCCTTACTAATTTAGCAAGACACACCCTAGAAGCAAAGCAATCCAAATACCTCTTTAGCATACTCCAACATCTAACAACCATACTACTATCTGGATATATACACCCTAACCCCGGCCCAAACACTACTCACTCTACATCCAAATCAATCCTTCTAGCTTCTCTAAATGCCCAAAGCATAGCTAACAAAATTCCAAACCTGCATGCATGGCTTCTTCACAACAAACCTGACATCTTAGCTATCTCAGAAACCTGGTTAAAACCTCATATAAATGATGCGGAAATAGTACCACCTAACTACTCCATCAGAAATGACAGGGCCCACAAAAAGGGTGGTGGAGTAGCTCTACTCTATTCATCCTCCCTATCCATTACTCCCTATAATAAACCAATTCCCCACTTACCCAATGCAGAATTAATACTATCTCTATTTCAATTAAATAAACACAAGCACATATGCATAGCCTCCCTTTGCATTCCACCTGGAGACAATATCTCAGTACTTGAAGATATCCTCTCCTGGCTTTCTTCCAATATCAGTAGTGAAAGTATTATCCTGGGTGACACTAACATTAACTGGTCCTCCATTCAGTCCCCTACACCCCCCCTAAATATCAACCTATATAATTACTCTCAGCTCATGAACGCCATTACCAGACCCTCTAAAAACTTTTCCAGTGGTAGCACTCTAGACTGGATCTTAGTCTCTCACCCCCACTACTACCCTGAAAGTGGGACTCTTCCTGATTCCCTCAGCGACCACCTTCCCATCTTTATAAGGTGTTTTCCTTCTCCCTTACAAGTTACTCACAATCACATCACCACTTGCTACCTAAAAAACTTCTCTAATTCCCTAAAATCACTTAATTGGAGCCCTCTAAAAACTCTACCCTTGGAAAATGCTGTTGCATACTTTAATGAAACTTTCCTAAAAATACTAGATATTTATGCCACCACAAAAACAAAAAGAAGAAGAAACAAAACTGCCCCCTGGCTAACCAAAAAACACACTAACTGCCATATGCCTTAGAGACAAAGCCTGGGCACATCACCAAAGAAACAAAACTCCCACCACCCTTAATGAGTTTAAAGCACTCCGCACCAAAGTTAAAAAGCTTATCACCACAGACCAACAGAATTACTTCTCCTTACTTCAAAACAACCATAAAACCAATCCACAAAAATTCTGGAAAGGTATCACTATACTCCTAAAAGCTGGCACAACTGAAAACTCAAGCCCTGACCCTAATGCACAAGATATTGATTTGGCCACCCAATTCAACTCTTTTTTCATTGAATCTATTTCCAAACTAACCTCATCCTTCTCTAATAACACTTCTCCCCCTAATCCTGCATCTCCTCTCTTGCCACCCTCTTCATCTCCACTCTCTCATTCCCTATCTACTCAGCCGCCACCATTTTTCATAAACCCATTCCTACTGCTACCATAAAAAAAACTTGCAAAAGCTAAAACCATGTACCAATGCCCCTGATAATATACCCTCATCCTTCCTTAGCACAGCTGCTGAAGCCATTGCCTTCCCCATCAGCATCCTAATCAACCTCTCTATCTAAGAAGGCATCGTACCCCAACTCTGGAAAAAGGCATTCATCATTCCCCTCCAAAAAGGGGGCAATAATAGCAATATTACTAACTTCCGTCCCATTGCCATCCTCTCCCCATCTCAAAAATACTTGAAAAATGTATCCATCTTCAACTCCTCCCCCATCTCTTAGACAACAACTTATTAACTCCCACCCAACATGGTTTTAGACCCAATCACAGCACTATGACAGCCCTCCTATCTTTCTGGGAGACTGTGAATAAAGTCAGGGACTCTGGCTTGACTGTATCTACTCTCTTACTTGACCTCTCTAAGGCCTTTGATGCTATCTCTCACAACCTTCTCCTTACTAAACTATCTAACCTAAACCTATCCCTTTCCTCTCTCAACTGGTTCGCCAGCTACCTCTCTAACAGGCAACAAGCTGTCAAGTGGAAAAAAGCCATCTCCCCCTTCCACAGCACTCCCACTGGTGTCCCCCAGGGCTCCATATTGGGTCCCCTCCTCTTCAATATATTCATAAATGATTTCTTCCACTCAGTACCTTATACTAACCTTATCCAATATGCAGATGATTCTATGATTATCTGTGCTGCCACATCCATCAACACTCTCTTAAAGCTGACTCAAGATGCCTTCTCTACCACAGAACAGTGGATGAAAGATGATCATCTATCACTCAATACATCAAAAACCAAACACATGCTGTTTACCCCCTCCAAAACCAGCACCATAGACAGAAACCTATTCTCCCAGAATAACACACCTCTTGAAGTGGTATCTGAAACCAAACTATTAGGGGTTCACATCGATGACCAGCTTAAATTCAAGTCCCATTTACAACTAAACATAAAAAATCCACCAAAAACTTGGCATGCTCTACTGACACAATAGATACCTCACTGCATCTACTAAGCTCACTCTCTCTAATACATTTCTCATCCCTTCCCTCCTTTATGGTGCCCCTCTCCCAACAAACCTACAATCATCTATCAAAACAAATCTGCCCTCCTGTTATAATAAAATTGTCAAATTTGCCACTAGCCACAAATCAACCCATCACTGCGTATCTCTCCACAAACTAAACTGGCTAGAACTTCCCAACTATCTGACCTATACCCAGCTTACTTGTGCACACAAACTAATTTTTTACCCTTCCCTCTGTCCTTCCCTTTCCTTTTCCTTTAAAATACAACACCCAGAAAGACTACTAAGATCTAACAACCAAAACCCAATAGAGCTGTACAAGCCCCTCCATCCCCCAGGACAAAACCTCCTAGCCTTTTCTCTGGCACGCCTATGGAACTCCTTCCCTCCATCCATACCACCGCTAACCTCCCTTCATTTAAGAAATCACTTCACTCTCATCTAACACTGAAGTGGGAATGCTCCTGCTCCCAGCCCACATAGCCTATTCCTCACTTCATACAGGCAACCATCCCATATATTTCCATACACCAACTTCATACTTGCATTTAGCAAATACTAAGCCAATTGTAAATAACTTCTTATAATTCTCAAAATTGACTATTCCTTTACAAGAAACTGTATATTTACTAATGCAATGTTTTGTTTTTCTAAATGTAATCTAAAAATTTATTTGTAACAGGAAAAACCTTGACTTGTTTTGAAATCAAAATGTATTTTGTAAATTAATGTAATCTTTGTTTTGTTTTGTTTCGGAGCTTTTCTCCCAAGGACTCCATTGAAAATGGGTTCTTATTGGCCCAATGGACTATCCTGGTTAACCAACTGCAAATAAATAAAATAAAAATAAATACATTAGAAATTCAATTAGAGGAAATGGTACTTACATTTGCAGAGAAGATGATAATCATCTAATAGTGTTACGTCTGCCAGGAGCAAAACTAGAGGATGTGAGAAAAGCCTTAGAATGTCTTAATGTCAGGAAGTATGAATCTGTTTTTATTCATGTTGGTGCAAATGATCTCATCCACAAGGACTCTCTGACTGTTAGGGAAGTAAGTAGGGAACTTACAGCCCTGTTAGGACTTATTTTTCACAAATCACATATAGAAGGGATAGTCATGTAACCATGAATGAAAAGACATTTTGGGAAATTACCTACAGGAAAAAAATGTCCTGCTTTAAAAAGTAGAAATGTGTACAGCATACATGCCTAATTTTGGGCACACCTGTGTTTAGACAGGATGGCGTACAATTTTTAAGATCAGAGAATAGAATGAAGTAGATACTTTGTAATATTTGATAACACAAGGCAGGATATTTTGCCAGGTCAAAAATTTAACAGTTCACACATACCAACATGTCATGTATCCCTGATGCCTGTGAATGCTAGGAGCATTAATACATTTTTTATTGGAAAATTTGCTACATTCCCATAAGACTGATATTGTTATTGTTTGTAAAACATAGGTAAAGAATAATGGCTGGAAACCGATTCTAAAAGGGTATAAATGTTTTTACTGTAGCAGACACTCTAACAGAAAATCAAGTAGAGGTGTTATGACAGGAATTAAAGATAGTTATGAGATCTGTGATTATTACATGTTGAATGATAACATCAATGCTATAGACTGTGTAATTGTGACAATAAAGACAACCCTGGAACATATAACAATTGTTGGAGTGTACAGACCAAATAATGCAGTAGAAACACTAAAGTGCAAGTCCACCAATAACCACAAATAAAGTTCAGTGGTAGTACCAGAGTCAATGAATGCTGCCACATGAAAGTTAAATTTTTTTAATCCACACATAAAAAACAGGATTAAGCACTTTCATTTCCTAACTGGAAACTTCATCTGAATCATTTTACTATATCCTTTACATCCTATTTTAAGACCCAACCCCTTGCCTATTGGCTGTAACTAATTGCATCACTTCCATAACTTAAAATCTCATTATTTCCAACACTTTATTGCACAATACTATGAAAAAACTTTTAATATTATTTCTATTAAGTTCAAATAAATTCAAATAATTCTCCAGTCTATACATGTCATAAAAAATATAAAATCTTAAAAGTTTGAAAAAAATTATTATAACAAATTGTTAAAAAAATCATTATAAAAATTTGTATAAATTTTGTATACATTTTTTGTGTATAGTTTGTCACATCAGATCTTCAAAATATTGAATTCCTTCAATATTTATTTGCTCTCATTTTTAATATTTGTTTGCTCTCATTTTTAATGCTGGAAGTAAGGAAACATGGTTGTTGAGCCCCGGGGGTACACAAGCATCCATTTGTAATTGCTATATTAATTCTCTCAGCTCCAATTTGGTCTCCTAATCTCCCCCTCTGTCTCTTTGTAGGACCTGCTCTATAATCCAGAACTTAAAATCTGCTTTAGTACATGTTATGGTATGTCTATATAATGCATTAGTTTATTTTTTTCTGTTAATTTCATGTGTGCTTGTATAGTCTCTGTCTTAATGTACATTCTGTTTTTCCTATATAATATGAACCACATTCTTTACAGTGTGCTAAACATATCACTCCTTTCATATAATAGTTGTAGTGTCCCTTAGGGTGGAAAATAGTCTTTGAATTGTCTATTGTTAATCCCTCTTAGTTGTATACAAAGGGACACTGAGGACATCTCCTACATTTGTATGTTCCTACTTTACTTTTCCCATGTACTCGTTTTTCCTTCTCAAAAATATATTTCAAGTTAGGGTTCTTTCTATATCCAAATCTTAAAAAAAAATTATGACATGTATAGACTGGAGAATTATTTGAATTTATTTGAACTTAGAAATAATATTCAACGTTTTTTTCATAGTATTGTGCAATAAAGTGTTAGAAATTATGAGATTTTAAGTTATGGAAGTGATGCAATTAGTTACAGGCAATAGGCAAGGTGTTGGGTCTTTAAATAGGAAGCAAAGAATGTAGTAAAATTATTCTGATGAAGTTTCTGGTTAGGAAATGAAAGCGCTTAATCCTGTTTTTTTGTGTGTGGAATAAAAAGTTGAACTTTTGTGTGGCAGCCTTCATTGACTCTGTTACTACCACTGAAGTTTATTTGTGGTTATTGGAGTATATAGACCACCAAAGTCAAGTGCTGATGACCTAGAGGAATTCATACATTTTTGCATGAAACACAGGAGGGAAAAATAATAGTAGTTGGGGAGTTAATTTATGAGAAATAGACTGGAATAATATTTGTTCAACAACATTACTAAGGAAATTATTTACAATGTATGAAGACAAGATTATCAATTTCAACAATTGGCTTAAGTATTGGTGTCATTCAAAGGGGATCCAATGCCTGTCAGCCTGGGATGACATGCTCGACAAGCCACAATGCTTCGCTAGGGACAGCTTGCACCTGTCACCCCTGTGCTTTCAGATATTGGCAAAGGCTCTTGCTACCCCCGTAGTGCCTTTTTTAGGCAAGGCTCAAAAGACAAACCCACCTCCATAGGTATCACAAGGGATAAGAAACTAAGAGTAATGCTACTCAATGCCAGAAGTCTAAACCTCAAGATGCATGCACTCGAAACTCTCCTTAGCATGGAGAACATCGATATCTGTGCAGTAACAGAAACCTGGTTCAAGGCTCTCGAGAGCACCCCAGCACTACCAGGTTATACCTCATACCATGCTTTTCGGCCCCAAAACTTGGATCGAACCACAAAAGGAGGGGGAGTATCAATATTCGTCAAAGATACCCACACCTCCAGGTTGGTGGCACAGCATGAAGCATCAGAGACTATCCATGTGCAACTAACAGTGGGTAAAACTGCCTTCCAGTTTATAGCCTGCTACAGACCACCCTCCCAAACCCAGGAACCCCACTCGGCATTCCTGAGAACACTGGAAAATATGAAGGTCTCTCCAAACATCATTATATTGGGTGACTTCAACTACCCAACCATAGACTGGGAGCATTACTCTAGCTCCAACACCCTAGCCCAAAGGTTCCTAGAATTTATAAACTCAAATGCTATGGAACAACTTGTTACCACTCACACAAGAAGGGAAAACATACTGGACCTGATCATCACCAACATGGGGACTCTGTGCTCCAGACCAGAAGTGTATCCCTCACTGGTAAGATCAGACCATAAACTAATCTCACTGGATATTCACATCCCGACCCCACCCTATGCCCAGAAAACCACAGTGAAAAACTTCTCTAAAGCAAATTTCACACTCCTCAAAACCGAGGTGGAATCCTTCAAAGCCCCCGGGCCTGTGGATATACGCCCAGACTGCAAAATCCTTTATAAACATATTCTATGAACACCTTCAGGAATGCATGGATCATGCAATCCCAAATAAAACCAAGACCCAATCCTCCGAAGGCAGGCGTCCTGTCTGGTGGACCCCAGCCATAAACAAACTATACAATAGAAGGAGGAAGCTACTACATGATAGAGCAAAATCCCAAAAAGGGAAGGCATCTCTGATCAGTATTAGCAAAAAACTACGGGCACTCATAAAATCGTCTAAGGCCAGCTTCGAGAGAAAAATTGCACAGGACACTAAGGATAATCACAAGGCTTTCTTTAGTTATGTTAGGAACCTGGGTGGGAATTCCCAGATATGCTCAGAATTAGTCCAAAATGACAAAAAATACACCGAACCCACAGACATTGCCAACATCCTAGCTGACAGGTTCAGCGCAAACCCCCCCCACCCTCCCCACCAAAAGAGCTAATATCTATCCCAGCAGAGTGCTGCCCCCCTGACATCTCAGATGCTCAGGTAAGAGCTGCCCTCTCCAAAGCAAGAAACACAGCATCAATGGGACCAGCCAGTGTCCTGGGCTGCGTCCTACATGAACTCCAAGAAGAGCTAAACCCAAACCTAAAACTACTGTTCAGTCTCAGCCTTACTACAGGATATGTACCCAAAGAGTGGCGTACAGCAACAGTGGTCCCTCTCCACAAAGGTGGTGCCTCAATGGATCCTGGAAACTATTGCCCCATAAGTCTCACTAGCTTGGTCTGCAATGCTATGGAAAGGATCATCATGGACCTTATAAATAAAGATATTGGGGACCTACAGACACTGGATCCTACCCAGTTCAGCTTTGTTAAGGGCAGATCCTGCCTCTTAAACCTGGTCGATTTCTTTGAAACAGTCACCAAGGCCATTGACAAGGGGAAGGTGGTCCACACAGCCTACCTGGACCTCGCAATAGCCTTCGATACAATACCCCACTTGGGCATTATAGATAAGCTCATCAGCTTAAATATAAACCCCTATGTCACTAGATGGGTTGCAAACTGGCTCAAGGACAGAACCCAAATGGTTAGAATAGCTGGAGCCATGTCAGACTCCAAACCAGTTACAAGTGGCATCCCACAAGGCTCAGTCCTGGGACCTCTCTTGTTTGGTATATATTTCTCGGAGGTACAGGCCAACATGGAAGGACTGTGGCTGACCAAGTTCACAGATGACTGCAAACTGGGCGCCATAATAGACTCTCCAGCCGACACAAGCATCCTCCAAAAGGGCCTCATAGAAACGGACAACTGGTGCCAGAGCCATGGCCTCGAGCTAAACGCCAAAAAGTGTATAGTCATCCCCTTTGGCAAAAACAAAGTGCCCACAAATTACCACATAGGTGGTAATCCATTAAGTACAGAAGTAATTAGGGACCTGGGGACCCAAGTTGATAGCAATCTCTCATTTAACAACCATGTGGCCAAAGTGGTTAGAAAAACATTTTATATAGCCCACCTAATCATGAAGGGATTCACATCTAGATCAGGGAGGTCATCGTGCCTCTTTACTCATCCCTCATCAGGCCCATAATTGAGTACAATGCCCTTTTGGGATGTACCTTACCAGACACCTGCAGCAACTGGAAAGACCCCAAAAGTACCTCACCAAGAGGATCAAGGGCTCAAACAGATGCCGTATGCTGCCGGTTAAAGAAACTTCAGCTCTACTCAGTGGCATACCGCCTGCTCAGAGTCAATCTGTGCCTGGCGTATAAAGCCATGTCCAACCCAGAATTAATGGACATGCTGCACCTCAGAAAATCCAAATCCCATCGAGCTACTGCTCGAGGGACTTGAACCTCAGCAATGAAATAAATAGGACATGCTGGAGGGACAGATTCATAACAAGCATCCATTTGTAATTGCTATATTAATTCTCTCAGCTCTGTCTCTTTGTAGGACCTGCTCTATAATCCAGAACTTAAAATCTGCTTTAGTACATGTTATGGTATGTCTATATAATGCATTAGTTTATTTTTTTCTGTTAATTTCATAAGTGTGTTTGTATATTCTCTGTCTTAATGTACATTCTGCTTTTCCTATATAATATGAACAACATTCTTTACAGTGTGCTAAATATATCACTCCTTTCATGTAATAGTTGTAGTGTCCCTTAGGGTGGAAAATAGTCTTTGACATGTCTATTGTTAATCCCTCTTGGTTGTATACAAAGGGACACTGAGGACATCTCCCACATTTGTATGTTCCTACTTTACTTTTCCCATGTACTCTCTTTTCCTTCTCAAAAATATATTTCAAGTTAGGGTTCTTTCTATATCCAAATCTTAAAAAAATGTTATTACATGTATAGACTGGAGAATTATTTTAATTTATTTGAACTTAGAAATAATATTCAAAGTTTTTTTCATAGTATTGTGCAATAAAGTGTTAGAAATGATGAGATTTTAAGTTATGGAAGTGATGCAATTAGTTACAGGCAATAGGCAAGGTGTTGGGTCTTTAAATAGGAAGTAAAGGATGTAGTAAAATTATTCTGATGAAGTTTCTGGTTAGGAAAAATAAAAAGTTGAACTTTTGTGTGGCAGCCTTCATTGACTCTGGTCCTACCACTGAAGTTTATTTGTGGTTATTGGAGTGTATAGACCACCAAAGTCAAGTGCTGATGACCTAGAGGAATTCATACATTTTTGCATGGAACACAGGAGGGAAAATAATAGTAGTTGGGGAGTTAAATTACGAGAAATAGACTGGAATAATATTTGTTCAACAACATTACTAAGGAAATTATTTACAATGTATGTTCAGAAAAATATAGCTTCAGATTTTAAAAAAGCCTACCAGGAAACAGAACATATTAGAAATTGTTTGTGTTCCTAAAGAAATTACTGTTACTTTATGTCAAGTTTTACCACTGTTGATGTGCAATGACCATGGGGTTATAAAGGTTAATTTGTTACTAGATAATTGTGCTAAACTGAAATCTAAACCAATGTACAGAAGGTTAATAACAGATTATATGGAAGGAAAATAGTCACTACATAAAACTAACTGTAGTGATACATTCAGCGGAAAAAGTGTAGGAGGAAATTAGGAAGTTTTGAAAGAGAAATTGTTTCAATGTAAAAAAAAATGTTTAACATCAGGATCTAGCCATATAATATCAGGAGGATATATTTCCATAAGAACAAGATACTTGATTAAGGTAAGAGGCAAAATGTATAAGAAACAGAAAGAGGTCAATCTACAAGACTGAAGACTGATGTAAGCAATTTGAAAAAACACATTAAACATAGTGTGAGACAAGATCAAGAAAAAATTGAAGAAATTTAAATAAAGACAGAATATAACAGAAAACCATGTTATAGTTACATAAGATGTGATAGCAATAGACATACAAACTGATAAACTGTGTGTAGATTGTAAAATGTATTCTCAGACACAACAAATTATAGATATATTTATAAAATCTTATGCAAAGCAGTTTGGCTCCATAAAAGGGGGTAGGAAAGTATCCTAGTGACATCCAGATCACCTATGATACTGGAATCTAATTAGATTATATTGAAAAAGAACTACACAAACGGGATCCAAACAAAGCACCTGGAGGCGAAGGAATTAGTTATAAAGACCTGAGAACACTTTGGCATGAACTTACAGTACCACTATATCTACTATTTATTAGGGCATATAAATATAGTGAGATTCCTCATGATTGAAGACATGTACTTGTTAAACCTGTCTTTAAGGAAAATGGATGTAGGACAAACCCAGTCATACAGACACATAAGTTTACATCTGATGTCCATTTCATTATTCCTCATGACTGGGTCATATGATCCGATATCGGATCTGATCCAGCCATTCCAAAAGATTGATGCTTCAAGACTTGAACTCCTTCCACTCCCATAATGCCCTCCCCTAATTCTTCAGATCTCATTTACCACCTTCCTGGATAGACATTATTGTGACTGGTCTTGAATATTTTTATCAGGTAAGTTTATAACTTTCAATTTTTTCTTCAGTTTTTTTTCTGCTTTTACTTTAAAGCTTGTTTCTCTACATATATAACTGCCCCTCCCAGTTTTTAATTCTTTCATTAAGCATTAGGGTTGTTCCTTTCCCTGTGCATGTTTCTTCTGTCTTGTAGAGCCATTGGCCTATGTTTCTTTTCTTCTCTGTTTATAATAATAAAAAAAAATTGTCCCTGTGTTTTTCAGTTTATAGGTGTTATTGATGTTTGTTGTTGCTGTTATTCAGTAGGATTTGATAGTGGTGAGTGTGCAGGCTCCCCTCTTGTCCTTTTTTCTGTGTGTGTGTGTGTGTGGTACAACTGGGCCAATGGAGGACAAACCCACTGGCTTTAAGAGGTGCACCTGTTGCAGGCACAAGATTCCAAACTCGAATGCCTATAAGAGGTGCATCTATTATTTGGGTGCATCTCATTTAGAGCAGGACTGTGAAATTTGGGCAGGATTCAACCCCCACACATTGGCAGATCGCCAAAACAAATTAATTTTAAAAGGACTTCTGCCCTCATCTGGAGCTCAAACTCCTGGCAAGCCTGGAGCTTCAAAAAAGCCTAAGAAGTGTTCGCTTCCAGCCTCCATGGGGATATCTGCTTCTGGTCTGGAAAAGAGGCAAAAATTATCGGATCTGTCTTTATCAAATCAGTGAAAATTTTGACCAATATCAGATCTAAGGAGTTCCTCAGATCGATACTTTTCTCACCTGATGTGACTTCCCATCAGACTCAACCTCCTTTGGATCCATCCAAAATAGTCTTGATTCAGAGTTCTCCTTCTCTGATCAAGTCTTCTTTAGAGCCAAAGGCCTTGGAGTGAAGATCTCAGAGCCATGCCCCAAAACTCAGCAAGTCTTCTTGCCAAACTAGGTCTACCCATTCTTTAGTCTCTTCCAGATCCTCTAGATTTTCCCAATCTGAGATGAACAGGATGATGAGGAGTTATCTTAAGGCTCAGATCGAGATGGTGATTTTACAATCACCATCCCAGCTCAGTCGCCCGTGTTTGTTACTGCTCTACCAATTCAGCCTCCTGCTTTGGAACCCCAAGAGCTGGATTGCTTGAGAGAGACATTATTGGAACTGAGGATAATTCTTTCTTCAACTCCAGCAGTGTCCCATTCCAGGTCAGCTCCTATGCCTTCACAGCAGAGTGAGTCTTGGACCTGAGACTTTGGTGCCAACTCCTTGGGGGTAGTTTCAGCTCTGACCTGGTTTGATCAGTCCCTCCCCATTGAGGCTTTGGCTCTTGACAGTTCAGGGCTGGTGTTGTCTGGAGGTTGTGAATCTGGGGTGGTGTCTTCCTTTTTTCCTTGGGTTATTTCAGTTCTGAGGAGAGAGGGGAAGGATATCCAGGTTTGCCAGATTTTCAGGTGGCAGAGAGGGCATTATCTAGGCCAAGAGATGTGTTTTATCACCCCACCAGATCCTACGCAGTCCTCATCTGGTTTGAACCTTGGCCCCTGTCATCCTGTCCATGGTCAGCCTGCCAAGGAGATCCTCCAGTCTACTCCTGTTCAGGGGATTCCCCCCTCTTCCTCTGAATCCTTCCTTGACTATCATGCAGAGGAAGTGCATGTGTAAGAGGAAGCACGTCAACTCCCACTTGAAGTCTCTGACCAAGGAAACTGATTTCGATTGTGGAGAAGGATCCCCTCAATTGCCACGCAAACACATCTCCTTCACAGATATCCTAGAGATCCCAAAGCAAAAGGAGGGGAATGGTCTTCCCCACCTCCTTCCTCTGAGGAATCAATGTTTCTGGAGGCTTTTGGTGCAAGCCCATCTACCACTTGGATTATTCTACCAGTGGACAACCTTATTGACCTAGTTTCCAGTCAGGTTGGGAAAAAGCCAGACACTGTGGAGCATATCAACAGGCATGCCAACAAGTTTTTAAGCCCTCCTTCTGATGACCCTCATTGGAGTAAAGGCATTCCAGTTGATACAATCATAGTGTCAGCAGCCACAAACAATGAGCTAGTGGAACACAGCTCCTCTGTTCACCCCCCCCCCACACACACACACACACAAACAAGGAGTCTTGGGCATTGGACAGAAATGGAAAGCTTGTCTAAGCCTAGACTACTTTTACACTGAGAGAGTTAAATTATTTGGCACATCTAACATGCCTTCAGAGAGATTTGGTCAAGGAGCTCACCACTTCCCTCTCAGAGTCGATGTCGGAAGGGGACTTCAACAAAGTTTCCCCCCAACTGTCGACTTTTGCTCCCTTGTCAAATTTGTCAATGAGGTTGATTTCCAATGCAATGGAAGGAACAACTTGAGAGGCCAAATCAGGCATAGCCATCAGGAGACATGCCTGGTTGAGGCTGTGCAGCTTTGTGGAACCCTTTAAGGCATTCTTTACTAAAGTCCCTTTGATGGCTCTACCTTGTTTGGACCATCGGATAAGGAAACACTTACCTGCAGTGAGCAAGATGGAAAGACCCTGTCTGCTGTAGATATCAAGTTTTATTCTCCTCAAAAGCCCTGTTCAAGGAACCAGCACAGTGGGAAGAAAATACAGTTCCGAAAGTCTCAGGGCTCTTTCCAAGGTTCTCAAGAAGACTCCTCATCCAGAGGCAGAGGATAAGGTTTTAATGGGAGATGCCATGCTAGAAGCAGAGGGGGTCTGCAAAATTAGGACTTCAAAGAGCCTTTCTCTGACAAGCCCTATCAGGGTTCCTGAAGTACTACCTGACTGCTCTACTCTGGTGGCAGTCAGGGGCAGGCTTTCCTTGCACCTAGACGCCTGGATGAAACTAACAAATGACATCTGGGCATTAAGAATTACCAGACGTTATTAGATTCCTCCCTCCACCACTGATTATAAGGAATCTCCCCAACATTCTACCATGTCAGAGGGAGTACACCATGCAAGAAGTTCAAAAACTTCTAGAGAAAAGAATCATCCAACAGGTCCCGACTGAACAGCACAGACGTGGAACTTAGTCACACTTTTTTTGATGCCAAAAAAGACAGGGGACCTAAGGCCAATATTAGATCAAAGCAAGCTGAATATATATGTCAACAAGTCAAAGTTTCACATGGTGATGGTTCAGTCCATTCTGTCATTACTACACAAGGATGAATGGATGTGTTCTATAGATCTCCAGGACATGTACTATCACATAAAGATTGACAGATGCTTCAGGAGACACTTGTGCTTCCAGCTGGGGGCCAATCATTAGTAATTCTAGTGGAATGGATTACTAACTGCATTACTGCCATTTAGTTTTGAAAGGTTTATAGTTACCCAGTCCACCAAGAGCCCATTCTTCCAGGTTGATTTGCCACTTCTTCGGCTTTTTCAACTAGAACCTCTACTGAGGAAATTTGTGTTGTGGCAACTTGGTCCAATGCACGTACCTTTGTCTCACATTACAAACTAGATTTATTTTCCAGAGACAGAGCAGCCTTTGGCTCTGCTGTGCTCAGGTATATCCTTCCATAAGTGGCTGGGGACTCTGATCCAGTTGTGAAGAAGAATGAAATGGACAACATCAGATTTAGGAGTTATGTACTTACCATAACTTGGTATCTGTGTTGTCCAATTTCATTCTTCCTCACATCCCACCCAACCTTCTCCCTTCCAAAAGTCTAAAGGTATCTGAAGGATTATGAGCTCCATAAGTTACTTATGTGAGCTCCAGATTAAGGGTGATGTCTTTGTGTTGGTAAATTATGTTTATATGCTTACCTTTCTTTTCCTTTCTGGGACAGTAAATTCAATCTGAGGAGTTAGGGGAGACACAAGGCATCATGGGAGTGGGAGGTGCTTGACACTTGAAGCATCAGTGCTTTTGGAATGGCTGGAATCTGATCCAATATCAGATCCTATGACCCAGTCATGAGGAAGAATGAAATTGGGCAACACAGATACCAAGTTATGGTAAGTATATAACTCCTAATTTCAAATTGTGGAAAAATAATAGAGAAGTTATATTGGATACATTATTGTCAGAATTGGAAAGACATCATATGTTAAACACAGATCTATTGCTACTCATAATATGCTGTTCTATAACAATAAAATGGCAGTTATGAATGAAAACTTGTGCTGTGATGTAATTTATATATATGTAACTTCAGCATTTGATACGGTTATACACAAAGCACTGGTCAATAAATTAGAACAACTAGGCAGAGATGTGCTCTTGATAAAATGGATAGCTGCATGGCTTACAAATAGGACATGGCAAGTATCATACAGCAACTGGACAAGTGAAATTCTTGGTTACAGTCAGGGTGTCCCACAGGATTCTGTCCTAGGCCTATACTTATTTAGATTGTATCTTTCAAATCTGTCTTTTTCACCCGAGGTGTCCTGCAGAGTGTATGCAGTTGACTTGAAAATGGGTAAACTGATATGTCACAGATAGGGCATGTCTACAAAAGAACTTGACTAAGTTGACCATTTGAGCACAGGAGAATAATATACAGAAAATACATGACAAAGAAGCATACAAGATTTGGGAAACATAAATTGAAAGGTGAATAGCTAATGCAGCACGCAGTGATTGAATCTGTAAATTTATTTAAGGACCCGGGTATATGCATAGATCCAGCTATGAGTTTTTATAATCACATCAACCAATTGTTTAGTGACAGTTATAGAACTATAGGTTGTATAAAAAGATTTATAATGTCTAGGAAATCAGAAATGATGAAGTCATTATCATTATTTGCTAGTTATATTAGACCCAAACCTGAATATGGAACAATAATATAGAAACCTTATAATGAAACAAGCGTGATGAGTAAAATGGAAATAGTACAGTGGAAATATACCAAGGGTATCCATGGATGTGAAATTTTAAATAGTTATGAGGCACTAAAATATTTGAACTTGTACAGTGTCTCATATAGACATTTAAGAGAAGACCTTATTCAGGTATATAGGGCACTTAGAAGCAACTACCTCTGGAAATGTTTGAGGTTATCAAAAAGTAGTAGAGAATCATGAGTCACCCTTTGGAGAAGATTTTTTAGGAATGAGAAGTGTACTAATTGGTTCTTTGAGGGAGCAGCTGATGCATGGAACTGACTACCAAATTACATTAAAGTAAACACTAGTTTAGATATTTTTAATTTACAACCTGGACACATTATGGGAACAACTGTTTTGGTATATTGGCTAGCAAGACGGGCATTATTGTCCATGCATGAAATATTTGTATGTATGTACAGTATGTAATACTTTGCTGGTAACTTCCAGTTTCACAAAACAGCACTGTAGTGCTAACTTGCAGTTTTACAATACAGCACTGTAGTGCTAACTTGCAGTTTTACAATACAGTACTATAGTGCTAACTTCCAGTTTTACAATACAGCACTGTAGTGCTAACTTGCAGTTTTACAATACAGTACTGTAGTGCTAACTTCCAGTTTTACAACACAGTACTGTAGTGCTAACTTGCAGTTTTACAATACAGCACTGTAGTGCTAACTTGCAGTTTTACAATACAGCACTGTAGTGCTAACTTGCAGTTTTACAATACAGCACTGTAGTGCTAACTTGCAGTTTTACAATACAGCACTGTAGTGCTAACTTGCAGTTTTACAATACAGCACTGTAGTGCTAACTTGCAGTTTTACAATACAGCACTGTAGTGCTAACTTGCAGTTTTACAATACAGTACTGTAGCAGTACCTTCCTGTTTCACACTGCAGTGCTGTACTGTTAAGTCTCATTTTCACAATACAACATTGTAATGGTAACTCCCAGATCCCTAGCTCTACACCATACTGATAACGTAAAGTTTCACAATGCAGTACTGTACTAGAACTTGAGATTAATAATACAACACTGTACTGGTAACTCTAAGTTGCACAGTATAATGTTGTACTGATAGCATCTAGTAGCACAATACAATACTCTACTGGTAACTTTGAGTTCACACTACAATACTGCACTGATAGCATTCAATGTTATAATACAATACCAAACTAGTTACTTTTAGTTTCATATTGAACTAGTGCACCATTCGGCTGCCTATTGAAATTTTAGCACTCAAAATACCAAGTACTGACAAACTGAAAGAAAAAAGATCTCAAACACAGGAAAAAAGTGAATCTCAAAAATTAATTTACTCCTATAAACTTCTTTTTTTTTTGGAGGGGGGGCGTGGCAGGCCCACCACCCCACCCATTGAACTTATGTAGACCAACTCTGAGATCACCATACCTTGGAGAAAAGGGAATATTCCATGAAATGGCATCTTGGACATAATATATGTAAGTCTGTCCTTTCGGCCATTCAGTATCCATATTGCTAGACTTGCACTAGCGGGGCATGACATTTCAAATGGTTACCGCACCAGTCGCTTATGGTTTCATTAAACAATACTATGCTGATAGCTTAAAGTTTTCACAATGCAATCTTGATAACTTCCATTTTCACAATGCAGTACAATACTGGAATGGTAACTTCCAGTTTCAGAATGTAATACTTCTTGATTTATGATGGAGTAGTGTATTTGTGTCTTCCAGTTTCTCACTATAATATTGTGTTGGTAACTTAGAGTTTCATGCTACATTATCAGAATGGTAACTTCTATTTTCATAATACAATACTGTACTGAAAACATCCAATTTCATAGAACAGCACTGTACCCATGAGTTCCACTTTTACACTACAACACTGAAATGGTGACTTCCCATTTCAGGATGCTATACTGTAATAAAAACTTCCACTTTCACAATACAGTATCGGGCTAGAACCTTCCAGTTTCACAACACACTACAGTAATGATAACTTCTGGTTTCACCACAGTTTTTGTACTGGTAAAATCCATCCAGCCATAACCACGTTTCTCCCATTTTTACATATGGGGTTCAGCTGTCAATCATCCAGAGCCAATGTTCGCACTGTTGGGTGGAGAGCCCAGGTGCAGATATTCTTCATACCACACACACACACACAATGTGTGTGTGTGTGTGTGTGTGTGTGTGTGTGTGTGTGTGTGTGTGTGCATGCGTGCGTGTCTGTGCGTGTGTGTGTTTTTGCATCTATGGCCAATTTAGAGTGTCCAGTCTACCTACTGCATGTCTTTGGAATGTGGGAAGAAACTGGAACACCTGGAAAAAATCCGCACCAATACAAGGAGAAGAGATTTTAGCCAGAAGCCACCCCAGCCAAGAATCAAAAGTGAGAATATGTTGCTGTGAGGTGATAATCTGGGTTCAGACTGCAATACAGTAATGGTAATTTCCCACATCGTAATGCAATTTTGTATTGGAATCTTCCGTTTTCACAATACAGTACTGGCAACTTTTAGATTCACAACACAGTACTGTAATGATATCTTTCAGATTCATAATATAGTACCATACTGGTAACTTCCTGCTTCATTGAAAGTACAGCATTGGTATATTACATTATCAAATGGATACTTCAAGTTTTCCTCAGTACAATGCTGTAATAATAACTTCCAGTTTCACAATGCAGTACCAAATTGGTAACTTCCATTTTCACAATACAGTACCTTGCTTGTATCTTGCTGTTTCATGCTTCAGTAATGTATTGTACTGCATTGATAACTTCCAGGTTGGTACTACAATACTGTGATGGTAATTCCCCCATTTCACAGTAGAATGCTGTAATGGTAACTTCCTATTTCACAAAATAATAGTGTGCTGGTAACAATCAGGTTTACAGTACAGTACAGTGCAGTACTGGAAACACCTAACTTAACACTACAATACTGTACTGCTAACTCCCAGTTTCACAATATATTATTGTAATGGTAACTTCCATTTCCTAATGGTGTACTATAGTGGTAATTTCCAGTTACACAATGTAGTACTGTAGTCGTAATCTCCTCTTTCACATTAAAATACTGCACTTACATCTCCGGTTTCACCATCCAACACAATAATCTTCACTTCCAGTTTGACAATGCAGTACTGTTCTGGTAATTTACAGCTTTGTAATACAATACAGCAATGGTAATTGCCAGGTTCATAATGCAATACTGTACTGTACTGGTAATGTCCAGTTTCACTTAATACTGTGCTGATAAATGCCAGATTTATAATACAATACTGTAATAGTAACTACTCAGTTCAAAGTTCAGAAGCGTGCTGGTAACTTCCAGTTTCACAGTACAA
Organism: Protopterus annectens; assembly: GCF_019279795.1. Lineage (NCBI taxonomy): Eukaryota > Metazoa > Chordata > Ceratodontiformes > Protopteridae > Protopterus > Protopterus annectens. Next base: position 957,098,299 of record NC_056725.1, read on the forward strand.
TACAATACTGTACCGGTATGTTCTAGTCTTGGAGCAAAATACTGTGTTGATGATTGTAAATTTCATAATCCAGTCCAAGTAGCATTAACTGTTGGCTTGACAATACAGTATTCTACTCATAACTACCAGTTTCACAGTACAATACTGGACTGGTAAGTCCCATTTACACAATATAGTACTGCACTGGTAACTGAGAGTTTCACACTACCATAATTTACTGATAACGTTCAGTTTCACTAAGCAAGATTCTCGTGGAAACTTTATTTCACAATACTGTACTGTAATGGTAACTTCCTGTTCTCCACTACAGTACTATATGGGTAATCGCCAGTTACATGCTATGATACTGTAATGGGAACTTCCAGTTTCACATCACAGTAATGGACTGGTAAGTTTCAGCTGGACAATATAATACTGTATTGGTAACTTTCAATTACACAATGCAACACAACTGGTAACTCCCAGAGTTACAATACAATACTGCAATTTCCACTTATACAATATAGCACCATACTTGTAGATTCCATTTTCACAGTACAGTACTGCACTGGTAATGTCTAATTTCAGCATTGCACTAATATGCTGGTAACATCCAGTTTCAAAATTCAATACCATTCTGGTAGATCCCTGCTTCGTGCTGCAGTACTGTCATGGTAACTCCCAGTTTTACAACACAGAGGTACTATTTTCCAGTTTCCCAATGCAGAAACATGCAGTAACATCTAGTTTCTGAATAGAACACTGTGTTAGTAACTTTCAATTTATGGGTAACTCCCAATTTCATAATGCACTGCTGAACTGGTAAGAACCATTTTCACAATAGAGTACTATGCTGGTAGCTTCCAGTTTCACAGTGCATTCATTTCCTGGTAGCTATTACTTTTCTGCTAACTACTGTTTCTATAATAATACAGGGTGGCCACGGTGGTGCAGTGGTTAGCGTTGTTGCCTCACAGCAAGAGATTCTCCAGTTCAATTCTTGGCTGGTGTGCCTTCTGTGCAGAGTCTGCATGTCCTCCTTGTGGTCATGTGGGTTTCCTCCCACATCCCAAAGACATGCTGTAGGTGGATTGGAGACACTAAATTAGCCCTAGGTTAGTGTGTGCCTTCCATGGAAGGTTGGGCACTGGGCTGGCAACTTGACACCATAAAACTCTACTGCCAATCATAAGCAGACAGGTGATCTGCTGTGGTGACCCCTCACCAGGAAAAAAGCCAAAAGAAGAAGACTGTTTCTATAATACAACACTGCAGCCATGATTGTCAGTTTTGCAATACAATGCTAAAATGGAACTTTTAGTTTCATAATACAATACTGTACTGGAATCATCCAGTTTCACAAAACAGTGCTGCACTGGTTGCTTCCAGTTTCACTATACTATGCTGTACTGGTAACGTACAGTGTTACAAGCACATTTATTAATTCATTATGAAGGTAAAATATACATTGTACTTTCATTTGATCCTCTGCCACACTGCTAACTTCAGGGAAGAAGTCTTTGCCAACATCCCTGTTTTAGACAGCCGTTTATCCCCTTCTCACACTCCATAATATGAGTGGTCAGGTTTTCTGTCAGCATTTACTGCAGGTCATCAAAGGTTTGGATTCTTTCTTTCCTTATTGCTTGATGTGCAGTTATGTTAGTGAAAGGTAAGTGCATTTCTGTGGATACTGCTCCCCTATTGGTCAATTTTTCTAGTGTCTACAGTTAGCGTTGTCATCTGATGTCACACTCCCAATCTCCAATGTTGATAAATAGACAGCAGTCATAAAGAGGAGAGCTGACCACTGGCTACACAAGCCTCTGTTATGAGACTGGCCTCAAATCATCATTTGTCTCTTGTCAAACCACAGGTGACTATCTTGGAGTAAGTCATGTCACTTTCCAACTCAAGTGAATAAATTGCACATGAATTGTACATATGCACTGTACTTGGTGTACTTTTTTTCTTAATTTGCTCAGGTTTACACCAGTTTCAACCACAGCATACTCATATTCCTTAAATATTTGTTTGCTTAATTAAGCTAATTGATTCACCTAGATAGTCTGACTAAGCTGAGCTCTGAGAAGAAAGTTAACATCAGGGAAATCTTGAATAAGTTTAGAGCAGCCTGTAAGCTCAGGCAGCATTCATTTGACAAGTGGGAGGAAACCATTGCATTTGTAGAAACTGGTTACAGACCCATGGAGAAGTTACTGATTCTACCAAGGAACCTATGGCTCATTCACAGAGACTTTACCCACACCATATCTCCATTAATTACTGCACTGGTTTGTCACCACAATCTCTAAACTATCCCTTGTCTATTTGCTGATAAAGCAGAAATAAATACAAGTGCAATCACGGATTTTCCCAAGATTCACAGTCCTCAGTTAAATGCACAGTACTAGGATGGGACACAATATATGCTAAGAGACAGATGCACCAATACATATGTGCTTCTCTCAGTTCATAGGTTCATAGGTTCATAGGTTCATACTAGGCTATCTGCCCTGGGGCAATTATAAGCCTAGCCCGATTCTGTATGGCTTACGCCACCCCTTGATTTGAGTATACTGTGCCCTTTTTAAGGTTTAGTTTACTGTGCCTCTGTCTAATAGTGACACAGGAGTAATCCCTGGGACAAACCTACGATCCCCCATCCACCTATCGAGATTCTTCTTGAAGAGATTCAGTGAGGTGCTCTGCCTCACATGAACTGGAATTCTATTCCAGAGCGAAGGGAGCCCTGGGTTATGAACCTGTCCCTCCAGCAAGTTCTATTTATTTCTGTGCTGAGGTTCAAGTCCCTCGAGCGTGTGGCTCTAAGGGATTTAGATTTACTGAGGTGGAGCATGTCCATTAATTCTGGATTTGACATAGCTTTGTATGTCAGGCATAGATCGCCTCGAAGTAGGCGGTATGCAACTGAGTAGAGCTGGAGTTTTTTTAACCGAGCAGTATATGGAATCTGTTTGAGACCCTTGATCCTCTCGGTGAGATACTTTTGGGGTCTCTCTAATAGTTGCAGGTGTCGGGTAAGGTACATCCCAAAAGGGGCATTGTATTCTATGATGGGCCTGATGAGGGATGAATAAAGGGGCACGATTACCTCTCTTGATCTAGATGTGAAACCCTCCGTGATGAGGTGGGCTACGTAGAAGGTCTTTCTAACCACTTTGGCAATGTGGTTTTCAAAGGAGAGATTACTATCAACTTTGGTCCCCAGGTCCCTAATAACTTTCTCTGTACTTAATTGGTTTCCGCCTATGTGGTAATTTGTGGGCACATTGTTTTTGCCAAAGGGTATGACTATACATTTTTTGGCATTTAGCTTTAAACCATGGCGCTGGCACCAGTTATCTGTCTCTGTGAGATCTTTTTGAAGGATGTTTGTGTCAGCTGGAGAGTCGATTATGGAACCCAGTTTGCAGTCATCTGCAAACTTGGTGAGACATAGTCCTTTCACGTTTGCCTGTACCTCGGAAAAGTATATACCGAACAAGAGTGGTCCCAGGACAGAAGCCTGTGGGACACCACTTGTGACCGGTTTCGAGTCTGACATGGCTCCAGCAACTCTCACTCTGTGGGTTCTGTCTTTGAGCCAGTTTGTGACCCATCTTGTGACATAGGGGTTTATATTTAAGCTGGATAGCTTATCTATGATGCCCGAGTGGGGTATTGTGTCAAATGCCTTTGCAAGGTCCAGATAGGCTGTGTGGACTACCTTCCCTTCATCTATGGCTTTGGTGACTGTTTTGAAGAAGTCAACCAGGTTCAAAAGGCAGGATCTGCCCTTGACAAAGCTGAACTGGGTAGGATCTAGTGTCTGTAGGTCCCCAATGTCTTTGTTTTTGAGCTCCATGATGATCCTCTCCATAGCCTTGCAGACTAAGCTAGTCAGGCTTATGGGGCGATAGTTTCCAGGGTCCGTAGAGGATCCACCTTTGTGGAGTGGGACCACTGTTGCTGTACGCCATTCTGTGGGCACATATCCTGTAGTGAGGCTGAGATTGTATAGCTGTTTTATTTGAGGGATTAGTTCCTCTTGGAGTTCATGTAGGACGCAACCTGGGATGCCATCTGGTCCCATGGAAGCAGGGTTTTTTGCTTTGGAGAGGGCAGCCTTCACCTGAGCATCAGAGATGTTTGGGAGGCAGCCCTCTGCCAGGATAGATACTTGCTCTTTTGGGGGGGAGGGGGTGGAGAAGTTTGCACTGAACCTGTCTGCCAGGATATTGGCAATGTCTGTGGGTTCAGTGTATTTTTTGTCGTTTAGAATCAACTCAGAACAAGTCTGGGAGTTGCATCCCAGGTTCCTAACATAACTGAAAAAAGCCTTATGATTGTCTTTGGCATCCTGTGCAATTTTTCTCTCGAAGCTGGCCTTGAAGGATTTTATGAGGGATCGTAATTTTTTTCTAGTACTGATCAGAGATGCCTTCCCTATTAGGGATTTTGCTCTATCGTGTAGTAGCTTCCTCCTTCTGTTGTACAGTTTATTTATGGCAGGGGTCCACAAGACTGGACGCCTGCCTTTGGATGATTGGGTCTTGGTTTTGTTTGGGATAGCATGATCCATGCATTCCTGGAGATGTCCGTAGAATGCGTTTATATAGGATTCTGCAGTTTGGGCTGTAGTTTCCACTGGCCCTGGGGCCTTGAAGGATTCCACTTTGGTTTTGAGAAGTGAGAAGTTCGCTTTTGAGAAGTTTTTCACTGTGGTTTTCTAGGCTGGGGGTGGGGTCGGGATGTGGACATCCAGTGAAATTAATTTATGGTCTGATCTTACCAATGAGAGATATACTTCTGGTGTGGAGCATAGAGTCCCCATGTTGGTAATGATCAGCTCTAGTATGTTGTCCCCTCTTGTGGGAGTGGTGACTAGTTGTTCCATAGCATTTGAGTTTATAATTTCCAGGAACCTTTGGGCTAAGGTGCTGGGGCTTGAGTAGTGCTCCCAGTCAATGTTTGGGTAGTTGAAGTCAGCCAATATAATGGTGTTTGGAGAGATCTTCATGTTCTCCAATGTTTTCAGGAACGCCGAGTGGGAATCCTGACTTTGAGAGGGTGGTCTGTAGGATGCTATAAACTGAAAAGCAGTCTTGCCCACTGTTAGTTGCACATGGATGGTCTCCGATACTTCGTGCAATGCCACTAACCTGGAGGTGTGGATATCCTTGATACATATGGAAACTCCCCCTCCTTTTGTGGTTCGGTCCGGGTTTTGGGGCCGAAAAGCATGATATGAGGTATAGCCTGGTAGTGCTGGGGTGCTCTCTGGAGCCTTGAACCAGGTTTCTGTCACTGCACAGATATCGATGTTCTCCATACTGAGGAGAGCTTCGAGTGCATGCATCTTGAGGTTAAGACTTCTGGCATTAAGCAGCATTACCCTTAGTTTCTTGTTCCTTGTGCTGTCTATGGGGGTGGGTTTGACTTTTGAGCCTTGCCTAAAAAAGGCACTATGGGGGTGGCAAGAGCCTTTGCCAATATCCGAAAGCCCAGTAGTGACAGGTGCAAACCATCCCTAGCGAAGCAACGTGTCTTGTCGAGCATGTCACCCCAGGCTGACAGACACTGGATCCCCTTTGAATGATACCAACATTTTAGCCAATTGTTAAAATCGATCATTTTGTCTTTGTACTGTGGCATCATTCTAGGTGAGGGTAAGATGCTGCTCAAGGTCAGGGTCATACCAGCCTGGGCTACATGATCAGAGAGCTCCTCTATGTCTCTTTTCATGTAGTCCAGGGAGGTACGTCTCAGGTCATTCACACCAGCATGTACAATGACTGAGTCATATTTGTATTTGCTTTGGAGTGACCTGAGTGCTTGCGTTATGTGGCGGATCCTAGCACCCGACAGGCAGCTCACCGTGACCTTCTCTTTATTCAGCCTGGTGAGCGGGACGTCAGTGTGTCTGACAATAGAGTCACCTATTACAAGAGTATCAGGTGTGTTATTCAGCCTTAAGGGCTGTGGCTGCTTGGCACACTGACATTGTGGGCTATGTGTTGTGCGTGTTTTGTTTTGAGGTAGCGTTTGCTTGGATGTCTGCTTTGGAAGTCTCTGTTGCTTAGGTAGATTTTTATTTAGAGCCTCCAGGCATGTTTTTGTGTATTTATGTGTTTGGTTCGCTGATGTGGTGGGACTATGTGATACTGGAATTGTGTTGTGTGGGGTTACCTTCTCCTCCTGACTGGTTACACCAGTTTTGAGATGAGAGAGCTCAGCCTCCAGTTTGGCTAAATAGTTGCATCTCTCACATATATTTGAACCTGTTTGGAGGAGGAGAGGGTTGTCCGTGTACATGAGACAGTTGTAACATTGCCTCAAAATTCCCAGATTCACCAGCTGGCTGGAGAGGAAACCATTGACTGACCTTTGGACATGCTAGAGTAATATAGGGAAACTGAATTTAAGACGGACCAATAGAGGACAGGGTAATCGTAGAGAGTATAAGAGTAAGTAGTGCTTATGGTTTAATAGTGCTAACTTGTAGGATTACTTAATTGGACCAGTGAAGGGCCTTAGAATGACAATATGGTGTTTAAATTGAGAGATAGAGCAGTTCTAAGGGAAAAAGTGAAGAGCAGACTTTGTGGAGCCAGGAATAGTTTAAACCCAATTAGGCGGAGCTGCCCGCTGTTGCGCTATGCACAAAAATGCGCAAAACCGCGCAAAAGAGGGGTTTAAGAGAGGAAGATGAAGGAGTTAGGAATTGACCCAAAATGGCCAATAAAACTACATTTTCAAGTCACTAACCACTCCCACAGGGGCAGGCAGGCTGCTCAATGTTTTTCACTACCACTGATCAACAGAGAGACTTCCCTTTAGCCCAAGCAAAAAATGGCCTCCAAGAAACTTACAAACAGTTCAAGAACAGCAAACCTGTAACTGAACTTTTTTAAATCTCAGAAAAGTGGGAAAAAAGCAAGATTTTTTTTTTTTTCAGAGATAGCAGAGGTTCACAAGTACAGTATTTTATTTATTTATATGGATGTTACTGTGCAGTTTCATACACAATATACATTATATGCAGAACAGGACCTTCATGAATGTTAAGCCAAATTGCTAGCAAGAAAAAGAAGAATAGATAAATGGGGACCATTCCTGATATGAAGACTGGTCCATTATGTACAGTGTCTGTCAGTGCTCTAGTCTATATAAAATGAGGATCTACCTTTGCATTCGGGTCTGAGCAATCTGATTAGTTACAAGCATGCAAAATCTGAAGGTAATGCTACTCAATGCTAGAAGTCTAAACCTCAAAATGCACTCTCTCGAGGCACTCCTAAAAATGGAGAACATCGATATCTGTGCAGTAACTGAGACCTGGTTCAAAGCTCCAGAGAGCACCCCTGCAATTCCAGGCTACAACTCTTACCACACTTTTTGGCCACCAAACCAGGACCGAAACACTAAAGGTGGAGGAGTGTCAATATTCACCAAGGATATTCACACCACCAGGCTAGTTGGCCAACACAATGTGTCTGAAATTCTCCAAGTGCAACTAACACTAGGTAAGACTGCAATCCAAATTGTAGCTTGCTACAGATCCCCCACCATACCCCAAGATTCTCATTACACCTTTCTAAACATACTGGAAAATATTAAGATAGAACCAAACACCCTAATACTGGGTGATTTTAACTACCCTGCCATTAACTGGAAAAACTACTCATGTCCCAACACCTTTATGAACGGTTCTTGGAATTCATAAATTCCAACGCCCTGGATCAACTAATCCATAGTCCCACCAGGGGCTCCAATATCCTAGACCTGGTCATTACCAACATGGGAAATCAATGCTCTACCTATGGTCACCCCTCGTTAGTCAGGTCTGACCATAAGCTAATCACCCTTAACATCCACATCCCACCCCACCCCCAGTAAAGAAACCACCATAAAAACTTCTCCAAAGCCAACTTCATGCTACTCAAGTCAGAAGTGACAAACTTCATGACACCCATGCAGACGGGAACTGAAAGTTCAACTGCTGAATCCTACACTAAGGCACTGTACGAGCACATCCACTCATGCATGAATCGTGCCATCCCAAATAGAACCAAAATGCTCTCATCCAAAAAAAGGAAGCCAATCTGGTGGTCCCCTGCCATAAACAAACTTTACAACAAAAGGAAGAAACTTTTGCAGAAAATAGGAAAATCCCAGGATGCAAAAAACTCCCTTACTAGCCTCAGTAAGACACTGAGATGCCTCATAAAATCCTCCGAAGCTAGTTACGAAAATAAAATTGCCAAAGAGTCCAAAGACAACCACAAAGCATTCTATAACTATGTCAAGAATCTAAATGGCAATGCTGAGATCTGCTCTGAGCTAAAACAGAATGGCATTAAATATACTGATCCGAAGGATATTGCCAATATCCTGGCAGATCGATTCAGTGCCAACTTCACCCCCCTCTCACCCCCTAAATGGCCCATCTCAATACCGGAAGATTGCCAAATTCCAGTAATAATGGCCACACAGGTACAAAACGCACTCTCTAAAGCCAAGAATACAGCATCCATGGGACCAGATGACATCCTGGGCTGTGTACTACATGAACTACAATATGAACTGGCACCTCACCTAAGTGTCACGTTTAATCATAGCCTCATCTCAGGTTTCGTGCCCACTGAGTGGTGCAGAGCTACAGTTATCCCAATCCACAAGGGGGGATCCACCTTGGATCCCGGAAACTACCGTCCCATCAGTCTGACAAGCCTTATCTGCAAGGCCATGGATCTTATTATCATGGAACTTATAAACAAAGAGATTGGCAACCTTCAAACACTGAACCCCACCCAGTTTGGGTTTGTGAAGGGCCGATCTTGTCTCCTGAACCTGATTGACTTCTTTGAATCAGTCTCCAGAGCCATGGACAAGGGTAAGGTGGTCCACACAGCCTATCTAGACCTTGCCAAGGCCTTTGACACCATCCCCCACTCTGGAAGCATAGATAAACTTACTAAGTTGGGCTTTAATCCCTATGTCACCCAATGGGTTGCTAAATGGCTTACTGATAGAACCCACACTGTAAAAGTAGCCAACTCCAAATCCAGCTCCAGACAAGTGACAAGTGGAGTACTTCAGGGTTCAGTCCTGGGGCCGCTCTTGTTTGGCATCTACTTCTCTGAAGTGCAGGTCAACACTAAGGGACTCTGGCTAACAAAGTTTGCAGATGACTGCAAACTGGGAGCCATTATTGAATCCCCAAATGATGTGGATACTCTACAAAAGGGCCTTACAGAAACAGATGCTTGGTGCCAGAGCCATGGGCTCAAGCTCAATGCCAAGAAATGTATTGTTATCCCCTTTGGGAAAAAACATGTATCCATGAATTACCATATAGGTGGCTGTACACTAAACACAGAAAGTGTGATAAGAGACTTAGGGACACAGGTGGACAGTGGTCTCACCTTCGATAACCACATCGCCACAACAGGGAAATCCTTCTATGTGGCACACCTCATCACGAAGGGCTTTTCATCCAGAAAAAAGGAGGTCATTGTCCCACTGTACTCATCCCTCATTAGACCCATTATAGAATACAACGCCCCATTTTGTATGTACCTCTCAAGACATCTGCAACAACTGGAAAGGCCTCAGAAATACCTCACTAAAAGAATCACAGGCCTAAAGCAGATGTCCTACGCTGACCGCCTTAAAAAACTCCAGCTATACTCTGTCGCATATTGTCTACTCAGAGGCGATCTCTGCTTAACATACAAGGCCATGTCAAACCCAGAGCTGTTGGACATGCTACACTTAAAGAAATCCCAATCCCTCAGAGCTACATGCTCCAGGGATCTAAACCTTGTCATCACAATAAACAAAACATGCTGGAGGGATAGGTTCCTGACCCAGAGACTCCCCAGACTCTGGAATAGATTGCCCATACATGTCAAGCAGAGTGCCTCTTTGGACCTCTTCAAGAGGAACCTTGACGATTGGATGGGAGAAAGGAAATTCACCCCAGGGATCATGTCAGTCGCCCTGCTAGACAGGGGTCCAGGAAAGTAAATAATGTGGGAAGAAATAGCCAGGGAATTGTTATGGCTAGGCTTGTATAGGCCCTAGGGCTGATAGCCTAGTACCAACCTATGAACCTATGAATGCATGAGACATGTCTTTCTTGTCAGCCAGCTGGAAGGGTAGACTTTAGTGAACAGGACTGTGTGTGCCTTGGTTTGTGTAGCAGATCCATAGAGCATCAGTTCTAAAGTACTTCTTTCCAATTTGTTAATGAGGGAGTACTTTAAAAAATCTGCATTTTATTGTGGTTATTGTAATTATGCTGGATGACATTCATCAATGCACATAAAATGACATTTTCTGCCTGTATATTTATGTGTTCACATCACTGAACAATATTCAGCATCTTAATTAAATTGCTCTAAAATATTGCAAAAGAAAACACATGCCCTTTCAAATGTCTAACTTGAATAACTGTCACTGAACATTCTGTTCTAAGACAGGGACGTTTTAGCTCATTTAATCAATACTGGTCATCTTGTCAAACCTGCTAAATATATATTTTCATCTCTAAACCTGCAAGCTTTTGCTGAGAATAGGAGAACGCTAGATCAGCACCATAAAATCTCAGGAGGTTATGTCTGCCTTTAATCAGGTGCAGAGAGGAACATGTGACAGATAATCCCCTGCATCCTCTGCTTTCTGACCCTGTTAGTAGCTTTCCATGACAGCAAGCTAATTAATGCAGTGAATCGTTTCCATAGAGCAGATTATCACCCACCTATGAGTATTTGACATCCTGCCTGAGTTTCATTGATTAGGAAGACAGCATACAGATCAGGATTTTGTACTAATTAATATTTACTTAATGAACATTGGCTCCATAAATTGATGTATTTATTACTTTTTCATGACTTTTCTTGTTGGAAGTATTATTATGTGAAAGACTGTCTTTGCAGGATTAAAAGAACATATGTTTATTTCAGATAGGCAATTCAAAAAACGAGGAAGAGAAAGAAGCAGTCTTTAAGAACACAAGAATAAAAACACAGAATCATTTTTAAAAAAGATAATTTTTTGAGATTACAGGATGCTTCTAATATAGCTGGAAAAAATGCAGAATTCATTTGAACAGAATTATAGACACCTGCCGCATGCCAGATTGAATAGTATTGTTTATGCATCATTAGTAAGAAATATGAATTTTATTTACTGCATTTATTTATTTACTTATTTTATTTATATTTTTTTAACAGGGTTAAACCTAGTAGGCCAATGGTCTCTTTTCAGAGACCTGAGGCAGTTTTAATACTGACTAGGAAAAATTAGGCCAGGAAACTGGGGAATTTCCTCTACTCTTTTTCTGACAAGTACCATGGGATATTTTACATCCACCTGAGCCATAACCAACTGAGGCAGATGGGACACAGTGTAACATCTGTTTACTCATTCATTTATTAACTAGGTTTTGTTACAGCACATACTGCTTTTCTGTGAGAATATTATTGGGATTCTCCATTCAATCAAAGTAGATTTAATCACATCATAACGTATTTTGGCTCATATAGATTACAATCAAAATTATTGTGTCATACAGACAAATGTGATTCATATTGTCAGTCTGATAAGTGTTAAGTATGGTAATTACAAAATATAAGCAGCACAATAACACAGTCCATCACACATCATTTTATGTATGTTTTACTTTTACTGCAGTCACAGGATAAATATTCTTCATATTATATCATTATTGGTTTACCCAGATATGTGTGTGTATGTGTGTGTGTGTGTGTGTGTATATATATATATATATATATATATATATATATATATATATATATATATATATATATATATATATATATATTTATATATATATATATATATATATATATATATATATATATATATATATATATATATATGTCTTATACCTGCAGTAATGACCTACAGTAATGAATGTTGTAGCTTATCCATCCAATGCATTGGTTCTTTCTCTTTTGCTGAATACACACCCTATATTACTTTGTAAGATTTCTTGTTTGCAAGAACAAATGGCATATCACAGTACAGACTCTGGGATAAAGGTGGTAGTGAGGTGTAGGTAACATCTCTATTGAAATGCAGAAACCTGGAGAAGCTTCATATGACTTATGTCTATGGAGTAGAATGCAGTCTGAAAACATTAGAAAATGGCTCAAAAGATTTAACAGGAAGCTCCTATCCTTGTTTCATGTGTTTTGCATTCCCGACTGAACTGATTTCCAAACTAAATATTGTCAGCACACTTACTGAAGTGCATTGCAAATCAATTTCACACTAATGCATTCAAGCAATTATTTTAGCTTGTATGCAGATCAAGGAAAGTGAATATGAAGTAACAGATGTTTGAGAAAGTATGCATACCTAAAACTCATTTTTAACTAGAAAGCAAGCTGTACAGTGCCTTGTCATCTGATGCAGAAAAAAAGAAGCCTATAATAATATGAGCCTAAAACAGCTATGCTGATACACCTCTTACCTGTAACCCTCACGTGTACCACTGTTTTAGATATCATTGTCAGTGTATTTTACTATGTCCTGCTTACTGTCAGCTTGCTTCTTTTCTATGCTGCTTTTGTTAGCTATGAATACTGGGTATAGTGAATCTGAAGGAGATACAAATCCCATTAGCTTGTCTGATCTCGCAAAATGCAAACACAGGTAAAGGAAATGCAGTAACAGCTCACAGGTGAGACTGTGCAATGAACAGACCCAAGTAATGCCACGTGTGGAGTCATAATGTTCATGCCATAATCTAAGATGCTCTAAAACGATGCTGCAGCATGAAGCAGCTAACAAAGTAATACAAAACGGTAGAAGAACGAGAACTTAGATGACATTTCATAGAACAATTAAACCTATAAAGTAGTCATATATAATATGATAATATGAGCACTATAAGGATGGGAGTGTAATTCTGCAAGAAGGATGGGACAAACGGCATTTACCAACTTTGGCACCCAACATGTTGAGGGTGCCGAATGTTAAAAAAGCCCAGTTAAGGAAAGTTGTAAACTCTCTGTCAAACTGACCTGGTTTCTCAAAGTTAGCAGAATGACTTAAGGAAAAAAAAAGATTCATAGCCATGCAATTTACTAGTTATTTGTAAGTATAATACCTTAATGTCAGCTGGTAAACTGTCAGAATGTCCTTGAAATGTTGACAGTGTACAAACTGTCATTAAGCCATTGCCACTTTGATCACATGGGGCTGAATAATGGGTGTGCTGCCCTGGCCACCATCAAAATCCCTTTCTAGAGCTGTGTGTCTGTATATGTGTGTATATATATATATATATATATATATATATATATATATATATATATATATATATATATGTGTGTGTGTGTGTGTGTGTGTGTGTGTGTGTGTGTGTGTGTATATATATATATATATATATATATATATATATATATATATATATATATGTATTTGTGTGTGTGTGTGTGTGTGTGTGTGTGTGTGTGTGTGTGTTTATATATGTATGTATGTATGGGTCTACTTCAAATTAACGAAATTTCACTTACCCAACTTTTAAATGATGGAGACAATAGCACCAAACTTTCATTTAAATGAACACTCACAACACTGATATTTTCACCGGGAAAGAAGGCAATCAGCCAACATGGACAAAAAAAAACAAATTGAAGTATATCAAACCTACCCAAGTGGGGGGGTTCACCCACCACACCCCTCAACTAAATATATCAACTCCCACTAGATCATACTATAGTATGGAAAAGGATAACATTCTGAATCCTGGGCAACTGCTTCCATTCCCTGATGGGAATATTGGTATCGTGATTGTTCATTTAAATGCAAGTTTGGTATTATCATCTCGATCATTTCAAATTCGTGTTAGTGAAATATCGTTAAATTGAAGCAGACGCATATATATATATATATATATATATATATATATATATATATATATATATATATAGAGAGAGAGAGAGAGAGAGAGAGAGATAACATTTATATTTTAGAAAAATATAGATAGATAGATAGATCGATAGATAGATAGATAGATAGATAGATAGATAGATAGATAGATAGATAGATAGATAGATAGAAGTTCTTCTGACCTGGTTGAATGTATGTTAGTTTGACAGCTACTCACTCAACTACATATGGACGACTAGACAGTTGATCTTCAGATGGGTAACATTATTGAAATCCAGGGGGCTGGAAATTTATCCTTACCCCATGGTTGTGAAATCTCAAAGTTAGTATATATAATTATCAGGGGATGCAGGTGCCCATGACCCACAGGCAGAGTGCAGCTGGGATTGCCCCTCTGTAAAAAATTATGCTTATTGTATTTTCTTTTATTTAAAGATTGTGGCACTGAGACTGTTTTTCAGCAAATACATACTAGCTTGCTGATATTGTCATTTTAGACATTTTAACGACAACATTGTGCCAGTCTACAGATGGTGTTTTCATTAGTGGTGCACCCATGCATGCACACACACACACACACACACACACACACACACACACACACACACACACACACACACACATATATATATATATATATATATATATATATATATATATATATATATATATATATATATGGGTCTACTTTAGAACACCGACACGCCAGTTCGCCAACACGCAGAAGAGGAATGCGAAAGGACCAACAACGCAGTTGACTGACATGCTGAAATCCCGACAGCTGGAAGACCGACAAGGGGAGCGTGTAAGCGCGACTTGGTAAGTATGCACTAGTGAGGGATTTAGGATTAGGGAGCGGACAGGTAAGTGTGCAATAGTGAGGGATTTAGGGTTAGGGTGTGTGAAAGGTGAGTGTGCGGTAGTGTCGGAGTTAGGGTTTGGGTAATGTAAGTGTGTGTTAGTGACGGGTTTATGTTTTAGGGTGGGTTAAGTAAGTTAGGAATAGGGTGCAGGTAGGGTAAGTGTCTGGTACTGTCGGACCTTAGGGTTAGGTGGGTTAAGTGAGTTAGGGTTAGGTACAGGTAGGGTAAGTGCGGTAGTGTCGGACCTTAGGGTTAGGTGGGTTAAGTGAGTTAGGTTAGGGTGCAGGTAGGGTAAGTGTGTAGTGTCGGACCTTAGGGTTAGGGTTTGGGTTAGGGCTAGTGGATATGTAATGTAGTGTAATGTGTTGTTTATGTAGTGTGTCGTGTAATGGTGTTCGTGTTTTCTGTCGGTATTGTGTGTTGTCGGTTGTTTGGTGTCGATTGGTTTGTGTGTCGTGAACTGGCATGTCGGTGTTCTAAAGTAGACCCATATATATATATATATATATATATATATATATATATATATATATATATATATATATATATATATATATATAAATAAATATAGCTATAGATATATGCTTTACAATCACTTTTGCGAACTGCAGTCAATCAAGACTGACAATATCAAACTGCATTTTTCGAATGGGCAGTTTTGCGAACCCAAAAACATTGACTACACCAAAATGAATAGGTTGTGTAGTTCGAGTATTTGAGTTTGGAATTTTGAGAGGAGATTGCGGTTCAGTGACAAATAGGAATTAACCCATTTCCTCACTGTAGTGCGATCTCGAGAGTTGGTATATGTATATATACGTATATATACATATATATATATATATATATATATATATATATATATATATATATATATATAATTTGCAGGAGGACGCAGCCCCGCACATGGGGGTGCAGGGGGGCTTGCCCCCCTACAAAATAGTAAAATTGATGTGCCATTGACTATAGAGTGTCAGTTACATGATGGTGTACAGCTTGGGTGATTGACATCACCTCCTAGTATGTCGAATACATCGAACTACGGGAGTCAATGTATTCAATTTCGAGTATGCTGCTTGTTTGCTGTTGCAGTTTTCCAGATTTTGGTTCAAAGCTGAGGTTGGTCATTGAATGCAGTTTCAAAGTTTCAATAGTAAACCTATATAAATATATGTACACACACACACACACACACACACACACACACACACACACACACACACACACACACACACACACACACACACACACACACATGCACACACACACACACACATATATATATATATATATATATATATATATATATATATATATATATATATATATATATATATAGATAGATAGATAAATAGATAGATAATGTGTGTGTGTGTGTGTGTGTGTGTGTGTGTGTGTGTGTGTGTGCGTGTGTGTGTGTGTGTGTGTGTGTTTTTAATGAGAGAGAGAGAGAGAGAGAGAGAGAGAGAGATCAAACACAAGTTGAAATATACCTTATTATATTTTCTAAAGTTTATTTATGAAGACAGCTCACTTCAGCCCAGAATGTTTTATATGATGATGGGGCAGAGTAGTGTACATTCCATATCTGAGCATTCTGTTTTCCTGCAGATGAAATTCAAGGAAATAACCTCCCTGTCCTTGTGGTGTATTTCATCTGAAATCCATACATTAGTTATGCTTCAGGTTTTCATTACTCATTTAATAAACTACCAATCTCATACCAACAGTCTGACATACTGGGAGTTTTAAAGTAATTCTCTGGACTGTGACTACTAAATGAAGGTGAGATGCTACTGATGCAAATGCAGTGCAAAATGAGCAATATCATATATCACAGCTCTACCATCAGGTATTACAGGACTATGAAATCATCAGTGCAGCTTTGCATGAAGTAAAGAACTGAAAGAGTTTCTATTGTCACATTTTAGAGACAGGGACACCAGTAACTAGGCTGCACCACATGCAGAGGATGGTCACCATAGTAACTGTGTTGTTCCACACATAGGGGATGGGGACCACAGCAAATGTTCTGTCTTCAAACCCAGAATATGAGAACGACAGCATCAGTGCTGATCTATATGCAGATGGGGGGCACCAGCGTACCTGTGTTTCTCCCCACACACACACACACACACACACACACACACACACACACACACACACACACACACACACACACACACACAGGATTGGAAACATAGAAAATAGACTGCCTTCACATCCAGAAAATGGAAATCGCAGGAACTGTGCTATTCCTTATGTAGAGGATAAGGACCATAGTAAGTGTGCTGCTTCACACCCAGAGGATGGAGACCAGATAAAATTACTCCACATGCAGATGATGGGGACCACAATAATTGTACTGATCTACATGAAGAGATGATGGAGACCATAATAACTGTACTGTTCCAGATGAAGATGATGGGGACCACAGTAACTGTACTGTTCCACATTAAGAGATGATGGGGACCATAATAACTGTATTGTTCCAGATGAAGATGATGGGGACCACAGTAACTGCACTGTTCCACATGAAGAGATGATGCGGACCACAATAATTGTACTGTTCCACATGAAGATGGTGGGGTCCACAGTAACTGTACTGTTCTACACAAAGAGATGGTGGAGACCACAGTAACTGTACTGTTTCACATGAAGATGGTGGGCACCACAATAACTGTACTATTCCACATGAAGATGATTGGGCCCATAGTACTTGTAATGTTCTACATACAGATGATGGTGACCACAATAACTGTACTGTTCCACATGCAGATGATGGGGATGACCATAACTGTACTGTTAAATGTACAGATGATGAGGGCCACAATAATGTTTTTTCCACATATAAAAGATGGAGTCCATGACAATTCTACTGTTCTGCATGCAGATGATGGGGACCATAGTAACTGTACTGCTCCATATGAAGAGCATGAGGATTACATTGACTATCTTGCCTTAATGTAGAGACCAGTGGGACAACAGCAACTCTGCTGTTCCACATGAAAAGGATGGTGACCCGAGAAACTGCTACTTCCATACCCACAGAATGGGCACCATTGTAACTGTGCCACTCCTCCTACAGAGGATGGGATCAAAAATGAGTGCATTGCTCCATATGTAGAGGATGAAGATACCAGAACCTGTGCTGCCTGCACATATGGAGGAAGGCAGCTACAGTAACTGTGCCACTTTTGCACCCAGAGGATGGGGACCATGGTATCTCTGCTGTTTCACATGCACAAGATGGGACTGCAGTTACTGTGCAAGCAACATGCATAGGATGGAAACCACAGGAGCTGTGCATCTCAGTTCACAGAGAAAGGGAACCACATTACCTGTCTACATGAAGAGGATGAGACCATAGCAACTGTGCTTTTCCACAGGCACAGGTTGGGGAACACAGTTACAGAGCTGTCTTCAAATCCAAAGCAGATGGATTACAGCAACTGTGCTGATCCACATGCAGATGATGGCTACTGCAGTAGCTGTCCCACTGTATATACACAGAATGAGAAACACGGTAACTGTGCTGTTACATATGCAAATGATGGAGGTCACTGTAACTGTATTGCTTCATATACAGATGATGGGGACCACAGCAACCTCACAGCCTTCTCACACAGAGAATGGGGAACCTAGTAACTGTGTTACTCAACACACAGAGGATGGAGATCGCAGTCATTGAAACCCAATACAAATCCACACACACAAGCCACAACAATTTAAAGTTCTAACCCAATAGCCAATTAAAACACTCAGCTAATAAACTTCACTGCTTTTAAAATAAAAGTTAGTGTTTTTGTCCACTTAACAGTTCAGGACTTAATTAGAACCTGCTATACTTAGGAAATGAACCATTTATACATTACCTTAAAAAATTACGTGATCATAAAAATGTGTCACATGATAATTCAACACTTAATAACATAAAATGTAAACAGTATTTTTACATAAAAACATTTAGAGGCCTGATATTCCTAGATGGTTTCCTATTCAAATATTAACCAGGTCTGACCCTGCTTAACTTCCTAAATCAGAGGAGAACAAGCACATTCTGAGTAACATAACCTTCAGGGAAGCATGTACTACCATTTAGTGGCTGCAATTCCCAGTGATTTACCAGAAAAAGCATAGACCAAAGCATGAGGCAAAGCCAGGGGCAACCTGTAAAATCAGAGAACCTTGTCTGAGTAAATGACAAGCTACTTTCATCCATAACCATCCCGGAGTACATAGCTCTCAATCTCTTTGCCTAAGAATCAGGGACAGTACTAAAAGGTGAGGATGAAAGGCCCAAAATCAGGGACACATTTTAAATATTATTGTAACTCACATAAACTTCTCAGAGCAACAAGTTTTTATCAACATGCATTTTCTGATTTCCTGAGAGAATAAGAAATATCAATGTCTAATCTCTGATAATATTAACTGACTCTAACCCAGAGTGATTTCCAGAAAACAAATTTTTTTAAGAGAAACAGGGTAAAACTATAAGGCAAAACTAGGGTCATTCTGCAAAATCAGGGTCAGTTATGCTGGTCTCCCTGTACTGCAGTTGTCAGTGCTATTATATATGGTTTACCGCCAGGATCAAGAAAAGCAAATTAATAATTAGCTCACATTAAAGTGAACACCCACAACTATCTATCCACTGTCCATCCTCAACTCCTCCCTGCAGTACATAGCATTAAAGGGCCTTCTTTGGTTTCCCCAAAGAATTGTGGGAGGAACTTTATATCTGTACTTGGAGATATATTCAAAAGTACACTAATTAATGTATATATGCGCTACCTACATGTACCTAAGAGCACCACCTTGTTACGTGACTTGTACAGAGTAACACATTGGGGAACTGTCAAAATAGGAATTGCATCCACAGGATGGAATTCAATAGCATCTGATCCATTTCACTCTTCTGTGCTAAATCACTAGACAGTTGCAGACCTATAAACATATTCTTTACTTTTGTAACATTAGAAAGTCAAAGTCCATGCATGTATACATGCAAACATACATACATACTTACAAACATGCAAACATTCACACAGACTTCAAACTTCTAGTCAAGAACTTTGAATCAACAACAACAACAATCCCTGCTGACTCTACCAAGATTCTCCTTAGAGGAATTCAAGGAACTTTCACCCTGACTTTCCCCTTGTGATTACGCCTCGGTGGACTCCTTCACCCAAACTATTACTGTACATCCTCAGCCAATTGCTCAAAGCATTTCAACAATCCCTGCTGACTCTACCAAGATTCTCCTTAGAGGAATTCAAGGAAGTATGTGTACTTGCTGCCTAGCCGATATTCCATAGTCCGTAGCCCTGCTAGGTGTTCTGTTTGCTCCCAGCCAGGAAAGCCAGCAGCCTAACCCCTCTTAACTTCCTATCTCCATTCTTCCCCCTCACCTAGTTCCCTGACTTCTTGAGCTCCCCTCTCCCTTCAGTCCACACCTGACCTGGGACTGCCCTGGTTCACTACGGTGCAGTTTTGCATTTGTCCACTAGATGGCATCCTCTCCCCACTAATATCTACTTCAATACTTCAATTCTCCCACACTAACATTCTCTTTAAACTCTCACTTTTCTTTCTTCCCTCTTTCTTTCTTATTACATTCTAGCCCATTCTACCCACTTAAAACTCTTTAAACTCTCTCTTCTCTTTCTTCCCTCTTTCTCTCTTATTGCTTTTTAGTCCATTCTACCCACTATCTCCAGGTCCCCTCTACTTACCTTCTGCTTTTCAACACACCTCTGATAGGTTTTCGATCCTCTCCTGATCCCTTTGGTTCTCCATCTCACTCCGCTCCCCTACCCTGCCCCCAAATTCCACCCGCCCCCAACACCTCTACCTTTATCTCCCCATAACCACACCCCCCATATTACTAACCTATCATTCTCCAATACTCTACAAACACCCCTGCTCCCGCCCATTTTAGACCATTCATTCTTCAATACTCTGGAAATACCATCTCCTCTTCCCTCCAACATTAATTTCATTTACATTCCATAAACTTATCACCAAACCACTTATATTCCTTTAATATCACACTTCCACTCCTATAACACTTCACCACCTATCCTTCAGAACTCTCTATAACCTCCACTCAGACACTAATAGCTCTCACATACAATTTCTTTCTCACCTCCATATATAATTTAATCAACTACTTAATAAATACACTTAGCTCCACTTCATCATGCCTTCAAAACCCACATTCTTCTTCTCCTCCCTCTCACTAACTTTACTACTTACCTTAACCTATCTCTACCTCCTCACACAGCACAGTTATTCCTACCACTCCCAATCCTTCCATGTAACTAACCATCATACCCCTTCACTAACACACTCACATATCCCTATCTCACCCCATCTTTGCCCTATAATAAACCTTCTACTTTTCCCATTTAAACTCATACCCACCCAGAAACAGTCTACCCATTTAATCATCTCTAAATCCTATAAAAACATCATAGAACTAAATCTATTCTCAAGACTGTGCATATACTTCACCAACTCAAATATATATTCCATTTCCAACCTTTTATCATGCGATATCCATCCTAACCCTGGCCCCTCCACCTCAACAATTAAAGACAAATCCATACTACTCACTGCCCTAAACTCTCAAAGTATAGTTAACAAAATCCCAAACCTGCATGCCTGGCTAACACACCATAAACCTGACATCCTATCCATATCAGAAACATGGTTAAAACCCCACATAAAAGACTCAGAAATACTCCCACCAAACTATTCTATTATCAGAAGAGATAGGTCTCACAAAAAAGGGGGGGGGGGAGTAGCTCTCCTCTACTCAACCTCCCTGTCAATTACTCCCTATAACAAACCTACTCCTCAATTTAATAACGCTGAACTACTCTTAACACTACTTCAAGTTAATAAACACAAATATATATGTATAGCCACACTCTACATCCCCCCAGGAGATAATATTTCCACACTCGAAGACATACTCTCCTGGCTTACCAACAACATTAGCTATGAAACAATAATCTTAGGGGACATGAATATTAACTGGGCTGCCATTCAGTCTCCCATCAACCCACTTAACATTAACTTACATAATTTTACACAACTAATTACCTCTATAACACACCAAACAAAAAACCTCTCCAGTGGCAGTATCCTGGACTGGATCTTAGTCTCACATCCCCACTACTTTGCCAGCAGTGGAACTCTTCCAGATCTATTTGGTGACCACATACCCACTTTCACTCAACGGCTCCCCCTACTCCCACACCGCACCCAAAACTATATTACAATCCGTAATCATAAAAACTTTAACCCATCTACCTTTAATAACTCCCTAAAAGCAATAAACTGGAATTGTCTAAAAACACTACCCTTAGATAATGCTGTTGCCCACTTCAACACCACATTCTTAAAACTACTAGACTTCCATGCTCCTCTAAGAACTAAAAGAATAAAAACCAAAACCGCCCCCTGGCTTACCAAAAATACACTAGCAACAATGAAGCAAAGAGATAAAGCCTGGACAAAGTTCCAGAAAAATAAGACCCCCCTCACTCACAACGAATATAAAACACTTAGAAACAGGGTAAAAAAGCTGATCATCTCTGATCGACAAAATTACTTCTCCATTCTCCAAAGCAATAACAAAACAAATCCTCAGAAATTCTGGAAAGGCATCTCCACCCTACTTAATCCCAGTAAGCCTGTTTCCCCCCACAAAAAACTAAAAACTAAACCAACACTTGGTGGAGAAAGGCGCCAATAAATATCCAGAAGTATTCCAAACTCAGGTTTAATATCTCAGGTAAACGCAAGTAAAACACAGTAACACTCATTTTCGTTACAAAGGTAACTTCATCAGACAACTTAATCAATTAACCTCTCACTTTATATACTAATGTCAATTAAAATGCCTGATCTAAACAATTAGATCTTAAAGAAAAACATCATGAAAATACTATGAAATCTGATGTTGATGGAGTATATATATATAAAAAATATATACTGAAAAAATATGTATAAATAAATACAAAAATATAAAAAATATATTAAAAATTTTATTAATCTATGGAGATTAAAAAGAACTGGATGTTCTAAAATGAAACAAATAAAAAAAACGAAACGAGTGTTACTGTGTTTTACTTGCATTTACCTGAGATATTAAACCTGAGTTTGGAATACTTCTGGATATTTATTGGCGCCTTTCTCCACCAAGTGTTGGTTTAGTTTTTTGTTTTGCTATTTTACCAACATTTGCTTCTGGTTTTGTTTCCTGTTTCCCCCACCCCAGACCCTAATGCTCCAGATATCGACTTAGCTACTCAATTCAACTCTTTTTTCATTGAATCTATCTCCAAATTAACTTCTTCCTTCTCTAACAACACACTCTCAAACTATCCTCCTTTCCCCCCCACCAACACTCCACCCAGCACTACTACCTCTCCTCCACCTATAGCTACTAAATCTTTCCCATCCACCTCCTCTCCTACTCTCATTTCCTCCTCATCTTCCTCACCCCTTTACCATCCACCCTCTCCTACTACCTCTTCCTCCTCACCTTCTTCACCCCTTTACCATCCACCCTCTCCTACAACCTCTTCCTCCTCACCATCTTCACCCCACAACACCCCCTCTCCACACTCTACTCCATTCTCATTAAAACCTATACCCACTTCTACCATACAAAAACTCCTCCAGAAACTAAAACCATGTACCAATGCCCTGATGATATCCTTCCTACTTTCTTAGCATAGCTGCTGAAGCAATTGCATACCCCATTAGCATACTAATCAATCGCTCAATCCAAGAAAGCATAGTTCCCCAAATCTGGAAAAAGGCCTTTATCATACCTTTACATAAAGGTGGCAATAATAACAGTGTTACTAACTTCCGTCCCATTGCTATCCTGTCCCCCATCTCTAAACTCCTTGAAAAATGTATCCAGCTTCAACTCCTACCATATCTCATAGATAATCACCTACTATCTCCCACACAACACAAATTCAGACCAAATCACAGCACTATGACAGCTCTCCTCTCTTTCCTCGAAACTGTAAATAAAGCCAGGGACTCTGGCCTTATTGTCTCTACCCTTCTACTCGACCTCTCTAAAGCATTTGATACTATATCACATAACCTGCTTCTAACCAAACTCTCAAAACTTAACCTATCTCCCCCATCAATAAACTGGTTCTCCAGCTACTTATCCAACAGATATCAAGCAGTAAAATGGAAAAAGGCTACCTCCTCATTCCTTAACACCCCAACTGGAGTCCCCCAAGGCTCCATATTAGGTCCACTCCTCTTCAACATATTCATAAATGATTTCCACAAGGCAATCCCTTTTTCCAACATCATCCAATATGCAGATGATTCTACCATTATCTGCACTGCCATATCTATCCCAACACTCCTAACGCTAACTCAGGATGCTTTTTCTACCACTGAACAATGGATGAAAACAAATCACCTAGCACTCAATGCCTCTAAAACCAAATTAATGATATTCACCCCCACTAAAGTCAACACTTTTAATACAAACACATTTTCTATCAACAGTCAGAATAACACTCAACTAGAAATGGTGACAGAGACAAAACTGCTAGGAATCCAAATTGATAACCAACTAAAATTCAACTCCCATCTACAAATAAATATCAAAAAAACTCATCAAAAACTAGGGATGCTCTATCGACAAAATCACTATCTTACAACGGCCACTAAAATCACTCTCTCTACTTCCTTTTAATTCCATCCCTTCTACGGAGCTCCACTTCTAACTAATCTACAAACCTCCTGAAAACTCAACTTTCCTCCTGCTACAATAAAATTGCAAAATTACCAGCCAAAAGTCCTCAACCCACCACTGTTCCTCTCTCCAACAATTAAAATGACTAGAACTACCCAGTCATCTCACCTATACTCAACTATCCCTTGCACATAAGCTTATTCTCAACCCCTCCCTCTGTCCCTCCCTGTCTTCTGTATTTAAAATGCACAGACCTGACAGAATATTAAGGTCTAACAACCAAAATCTATTAGAAGTGTATAAACCAACCCGTCCCCCTGGCAAATACCTTCTATCACATGGCCTAGCTCGACTCTGGAACTCCCTACCTCCATCTATCCGTATCACCTCTAACCATTTTACTTTCAAAAAATCTCTTCATTCACATCTTCTATCTCAGTGGGAATGCTCTTGCTCCCACCCCTCATAACTAATACTGGGTATTCCTTTTTATTTCCTTTTCCTTTCCTTTCTCCTACTTATACCCTTGATTTCACTCTAATATTTCTCCTAACTCTTATATTATTAGTACTATAGTATCTGCAAGAATATACTACACTATACCTCACAAGTGTAGGACTCAATATGTAATGACTTCTTATTTTTAATTGTAAAATCCTGTTTAATCTGCCTCTCATATAAGTTTTAACTCTTGTTGAATTAATTGTAATTGTTTGTTTATTATCTGTATTGCCTACTCAATTTTTTTTACATTGTCTAAACATGTCTAAGAACCTATTGTAACCTAAAATGTCTGGAGCTTTTCTCCCCAGGACTCCATTGAAAACGGGTTCATCTTGACCCAATGGACTATCCTGGTAAACCAACTGCAAATAAAGTAAAATAAAAAAATAAAAAATAAATATGCCAGCTTCAAAAACACTTGTCTTTGACTATATCCATGTTGTCACTGAACTTTTTCACAGAGATATTACATCACATTTCTGGACAAGAAGTTAACACAAGCCAGTTCCAAAACATCTGATCCCTTGTCAATGTGACCCATCATCACTCAGCTTTCTGTTTATTGTGGCTTAGTAAATATCACATAGGTAACAGCACTGCTTCACTCTAGAAAACTACTGCAGTTAAAATATATTTTTGTCACCAGTGCTGTATAAACTGAATTCCCTCTATTATAATATTAAAACCTAGAGCAAACATTTTCTTACCATCTCCAAATCTATACAAAACAGGGTTCCCCTCCATCTGGTAGGAGGAAGACGTATTTCACAGAAAGCACAAAACTTGACAGGCCAGGAAAGAGGCATTGAGATGATAAAGTAGACTGCTGAGGATAAGGAAGAAATTATGTAATTGTTAATATTATGCAAGAAGAACAGATTTTCCAGACAGAGAATATGTAGAAAGTGTAAGAGAGAAATCAGAGGAAAGAAAAATAATTGCACAAGAAAAACTGTTAAATTCTAAAGATAAAAAAAATTAACTTCCTTAATGCAACACATCCAAAAAAAAACATTATCTAGATGAAGAAACATCAGACCACGAGGGAAGAGAAGCAAAAAAGGAAATGAGAAAAGATAAAGAATGAAAACTACAGGTTTTTGAAAGTTATGAAAAAGAAACATCAACACGAGACAGAAAAAATGATTTGATATGGTGTGATACTTATGCAAAGAAGTAAGCCAAACTAATCAATAAATAAAAGCAGCTCTAAGGATATCTGCCAAGACAACCAGGTACAGTAAATTTCAGAATATAAAAACAAATAAGTTCACAAAAGGTAAATGTTAAAAAGAGGATTAGCAAGGTAGAAATAAGAAAAGAGACAGTTAAGCTATATACCATTTGCAAAGTGAAGGGTTTAGTATGGAATCTCCAGCACATGCATTGTTGCAACATGAAGGACCAATGGTTCCAGAGATAGAGGAACAGAGGATGGATCAGAATTCACCTGAAGATAGTATGCCAAAGATAATTTTCTGGATCCTTCTGTAGGATAATCACATGAAAGTTCAGTTGAAGTTGCACAGTAAGGGAAGCAGCAGGAAATCGTGGCAACTTTGTCAGAATTAATGTTACGTTGTGATAGGTAACTGGTTCCCCATATTGAGGAGCAACAGATGAGGCAGGATGCATCTGAAGAAGATATTTCACAGGAAGATTCTCTGGAACTTTCTGTGGAATACTCACAGGAAATAGAAAGCAAAGAAGATGCTCTCAGTTAAGAAGAAAATGGTCAAAGGGAAGACCTGCTTGATTTAACAGAGACAAATAGACATATTAAGAGAGATGAAAGAACCAGATTCCATAAAGTAAATAAGATCCAAAATGTTAGAGGACTGGTAAAACAGATGAAGACGGTACTCAAGCCTGTTACAATAAATTCATTGGATATAACAGAAGTAAAAGAAATAAACTACTGTGCAGCTAAACTAATAATGGAAAAAGTTACCACAAGAAAATGTAGATTAACAAAGTACAGGAAGGGACTAAGTTGGATATCACTGCAAACGCATCAAATAGGGAAAACTACAAAGAATCTAATACAAAAAAGACAAACAGTATCACTGTTAGAAGAATACTGAAAAGGGAACAGATCATCAAAATCTTTAGAAAGATCAATGTGGTTAAAGCAAAAAAAAACAGTATCAAACAGGTCACTGTTTATCAAACACTAAGAAGAAATAGCAATGCAAGCAGGAAAAACATAGAAGGATTGCAGATAAGTATAACAGAAAAGTACAAAATAAGCAATTATTTCATGACACCCCAAACCAAAAAGAAAGGGTTTTAAGGAGAACTGGGAAATAAAGTAAAAGTAATAGAAACATTGCCAATAAAAGAAGAAATAGGTACATATTGGAGAAGTATTTATGAAGACCCTTTGAATATAACAAAAATGCAAAATGGGTAAAAAATGTAAAAGAAACAGTAAGGACATCTTATGTAGGGAGTATGATATGGGTTGAAGTAACAGCTAGAGAAACTGAGACAAAATTAAGAATAGCTAGCATCTGGCTGAAGCTACTAACATCTTTAAATAAAAATTTAGCCCTACGTTAGAATCACTTATGCACACATCCTGAACAGACATCATCTTGGGTAACACTAGGAAAAATTATACTCGTCCTCCTTAAGAGTGAACCTGCAAGCTATTCTAGACCAATAATTTGCAATCTGACAATATACAAATTGTATAATGGAATTAATGCCGACAGATCTTATAGCCATCTAAAATAATTCACTCATGGCAATAGAACAAAAAGGTAATAAAAAGTCATATGAAAAAGGATCATCTGTTGTTAAACAAAGTCACACCAGAGACTAATAAAAAGTCATATGAAAAAGGATCATCTGTTGTTAAACAGTCACACCAGAGACTAATAAAAAGTCATATGAAAAAGGATCATCTGTTGTTAAACAAAGTCACACCAGAGACTAATAAAAAGTCATATGAAAAAGGATCATCTGTTGTTAAACAGTCACACCAGAGACTAATAAAAAGTCATATGAAAAAGGATCATCTGTTGTTAAACAGTCACACCAGAGACTAATAAAAAAGTCATATGAAAAAGGATCATCTGTTGTTAAACAGTCACACCAGAGACTAATAAAAAGTCATATGAAAAAGGATCATCTGTTGTTAAACAGTCACACCAGAGACTAATAAAAAAGTCATATGAAAAGGATCATCTGTTGTTAAACAGTCACACCAGAGACTAATAAAAAGTCATATGAAAAAGGATCATCTGTTGTTAAACAGTCACACCAGAGACTAATAAAAAGTCATATGAAAAAGGATCATCTGTTGTTAAACAAAGTCACAACAGAGGCTAATAAAAAGTCATATGAAAAAGGATCATCTGTTGTTAAACAGTCACACCAGAGACTAATAAAAAGTCATATGAAAAAGGATCATCTGTTGTTAAACAGTCACACCAGAGACTAATAAAAAGTCATATGAAAAAGGATCATCTGTTGTTAAACAGTCACACCAGAGACTAATAAAAAGTCATATGAAAAAGGATCATCTGTTGTTAAACAGTCACACCAGAGACTAATAAAAAAGTCATATGAAAAAGGATCATCTGTTGTTAAACAAAGTCACAACAGAGGCTAATAAAAGTCATATGAAAAGGATCATCTGTTGTTAAACAGTCACACCAGAGACTAATAAAAAAGTCATATGAAAAAGGATCATCTGTTGTTAAACAAAGTCACAACAGAGGCTAATAAAAAGTCATATGAAAAAGGATCATCTGTTGTTAAACAGTCACACCAGAGACTAATAAAAAAGTCATATGAAAAAGGATCATCTGTTGTTAAACAAAGTCACAACAGAGGCTAATAAAAAGTCATATGAAAAAGGATCATCTGTTGTTAAACAGTCACACCAGAGAGCAGTAAAAGGGGAGGATCAAAGTATGGCACGAATGGATTACAAAATGCATTCAACAGCATCGAGCATTCATGGATAATGCAGTGCTTGCAGATGTATAAGATACAACCTAGATTGATCAAATATATTGCAGTGACTATGAAACAGTTTCATACTGCTTTGCAGCTAAACCATGACAAATGGCATATAATTGCCTTGAAAGGGATTTTTTTCACTGCTTCTGTTTTGTCTTGACCTTAACCAATTAAGCATTTTACTTAATAGATTAGGCTGTGGTTAAAGTTTAACTCTCAGAAAGCAAACTTGTTTAAAGACATTCCATCTTCTTTTTGCTGCTGATCTGAACTTGTACAGTTCATCAGATGAGTATCTGAAAGCTCAAATACAAATGGATAAAACTGTCTCAATGTTCACCTGTCCCACATCTTCTGACATATTACCAGTGGCGAGTGTTTCCCCTAACCCAATGTTACAGGCTTGTCTCATTAGTTTAGGGGTGTGAAGAATAATGACAGCCCACAAATACACACATACATACCCACACACACACACACACACACACACACACACACACACACACACACACACACACACACACACACACACACACACACACATACAAACACACAGGTGAATGCATTTTTGTAATCCATTCATGCCCCCCTCACTAACCCCTCCTACTGCTAACTCCCAGGCAAACACACTCATACATGCATTCATGGGTCTACTTTAAATGAACAAAATGCCACTTACCTGAAACCTGTTTCACTGAGACAAGAAGACCAACAGTACCACAACACCAACATCTTGGAACACTGACTGTTCACTCCAGGTAAGTAACTGCTCTGTCATCCTGTTGAACTTTGCCCCTTACTCCCACGGTAGTACGATCTCGAGTTGGTATATTTAGTCGGGGGGCACAGCCCCAAACATAGGAGGGTAGAGCATGGGGGTGGTGGGGGCGAAGGCCCCCACATGGGTGGGTTTGGTTTTCTTCTATTTACATGTTTGTTTCGGATGGCTGAGTGGTTACTTACCTGGAGTGAATAGTCGGTGTTCCAGGACATCACTGTTGTGGTGCTGTTGGTCTTCTCATCTCAGTGAAATGGGTTTTGGGTAAGTGGCATTTCGTTCATCTAAAGTAGACCCACACTCAAACATATAGGCTCTCACATGCACACACATGCACACACACCTTAACACTACCTGACCAATAACTCACCAGCACTTACCTTTAGTGTGATGGATGAACATGGACAGTCATTAGCGGTCATGCTAATGTAACCTGCTGAGTAAATGCCTTGCAGCAGGCAGTTCTGTTGGGGAAAGTACACGGCTATTTAGCATATACCTGTCTCATGGATTGTCTCATTAGTATCTTGCATGGCCACAAAGACAGCCCACTGTGGTAATGCACATCTTCATACAAAAGCACCATGGTAGAGCTGTCTTTTAATGTGGACAGGTTACCGACCTCTTGGTAACCTTTCTGAATTTGAGCCAATATGTATACATTAAAAACTTTTTAAACACCTCAAAGTATAACACCTTATCATGGAAGAATAAAAATAATTAGCAAAATATATTCATATTTAATGGCATAATATATTACATTATATATGCAATATATAATTCTTTATTGATAACTAGATTTATTCCCACTTGAGGCAGCAATATACACAAGCTGAAGTCCATTGTTCAGTCCTTCTAGCATATACTACATCAAAATCAATATCTAAATTTCATGCTGTTAGATTTTGCTTTGCATATCGCAGGAGAAAAAAGGATCAATGATCCATAAAATATGTAAGTGAAGCTATGCCAGAAATCATTAAAATGCATTGTTTAATCCTGGTGAAAATAGAGTTGCAGTATTAATAATCCTCATGCATTCTTTGTAATTTAGCATCACATGCAGATAATGTGCATTAGACTGCTTATCAAAAAATCCATCAGTATCAGTAGATTTAAAATAACTGCATTGTGGTACAGAGTATGTTTATAAAATGCATTAGGTCATTTTTTTGCACTAAATATTACAGAGATGTTCCCTGATATGTATCCTGGAATGTCTGGCAGTCTGACCAATGTAGAATGTACCACACATGTAGCTCACTAGATAAATAACTCCTTTAATAGCACAGGTTAGGAGAACCCATAAATTTAAACATTTATTGGTATTATGAGTAGTGAATGTGTTTATTTGATTAATTTATGTATAAACATTACAGTTGTCCAAATGAAAAGCAACCCTTAACTTTGGTAGAACTGTCCTCTATACGAGCATTATACCTAGACTACTGACATTTAAGCAAGATTTCACAGTTTTTTTTCTGCTGTGATATGCAAAGCTGCATCTGACTCACAATATGGAACTAATATGTTGATTTCTAAGTAATATATACCAGAAGAACTAAATAATTGACTTCAGCCTGTGTGTATTAGTGCTTTAAGTGGTAATAAATCTCGGTATCAATAACAATTTAGAATGTTCTGCTTTCTGCTCATATTGAAGCAGATTAGACTGGTGTGGAATGTCTACTTCTGTTTTTACTTTATTCAACAGACTTTTATCATAATGTCTGTGTTTGAAACAGTGGTGAAGATCTCTAGATAATACCTGATAGTCCTACTCTGAAAACAATGCAATATATGCACATGAGCTGTGATTTAGGAGTATTGGTTTTCTTATGTCTAGAGTGGTAGCGTGATATCAACAGTAGAGAGTTTTTGGAAAGGGATTTACTATACAGAGAGGCCTGAATAGTTATATCAGTAAGATGATATGAATAACAAGAGGTTTCTAACAATATGTGTTTATCTTAATCACCATAAATCAGGCATACTAGGAGAATTTAATAGATACTACCCCTAACAAATAACTAATGCCTTGTTAAATGCACTTAAAACAAAATGAAAAGGGAAAACAAACTGCCAATGGCTGGAATTAATGTGTAAAAGTCCAAAATTGAACAATGAAGAAACATACAGTGGACCCCACAGGTGATAAATCTGTTTAGCACTTTCATCTTTTAATATCAGACTTCTTCAAAACACTGAAATTTAACAAAACACACATTCATATCATCTCCTTAGACTCACCTTACAAATAATTAACCAATAACATTCAACTTTAAAAGACATGGGACATTCCAGACTTCATTCAGCCCTGGAGGAGACAAAGCATTTAATCTAATCTACCATATTAAAGCAATAGCTCTCCATAAAAAAACATTTTTTTTTAAATATATATATCAAATCATCCAAGTCACTGAATCAAAATAAAAAAACTAGATATATACAATTGTATTAATTAAGCATTATACTAGTAACATAATAATATATTAATATATTACATGTGAATCATAATTTAAAAACCTAAAAAATATATATGTAAAATATAGAAATAATGTCACAATACATACCATTCCATTACTACCATAAATATATGTACATATAATAACATTTTCTACTTAACCTAATATTAAAAAAGGTTTTAAACTAATACTATTGTTAATACCAGGTAATCTAGTGGCATCAGTATATATTTGCCACTTGCTACTTAATACAATTGTATATATCTAGTTTTTTATTTTGATTCAGTGACGGATGATTTGATATATATATTTTTTAAAAAATGTTTTTTTATGGAGAGCTATTGCTTTAATTAAATTGGCACCTTTTTCAAGTAAATAGCATATAAACAGGACAATTACCTAGTTATCTGGTTCTGATGAAGACTGTGATT
Organism: Protopterus annectens; assembly: GCF_019279795.1. Taxonomy (NCBI): domain Eukaryota; kingdom Metazoa; phylum Chordata; order Ceratodontiformes; family Protopteridae; genus Protopterus; species Protopterus annectens. Next base: position 957,130,977 of record NC_056725.1, read on the forward strand.
TATGCAGTTGAAAGCGCATAACCTGTGGATGTAACTGGTGGAAGTATTTTTCGTAATAAAATCTGTGGATGTAAACTGTGGAAGTTCTTATCGCTTTTATACTTTTTTCGCTATTCAGTTTGTTCGAGCTGTGTGGGGAGTCGCCCTAGTCTGCACCAGACCTCTTTACTTATTTGTTTCAGTTGTGGGTTACATTGTTGCATTTTTTGTGCATTGGTTGGAGATCTGGGATGGCAGGCAGCGGAGACGAGATGCAAGCTTCATTGAACAACAAGGATGATGTCATGGTTCTACGTGCTGAAGTGTCGGCATTACAGACCGAGGTTAACAGACTCATTGAGCTGGTGAGTGGTTTTGTGACAGCTTCCAAACTAAATGAAAGGAAAATGGATTGCACTACATCAGCTAAATGCATTTCGGTGGAGGACTTACATGCTACACCTATTGTTGTAGGTACATTGGATACTAATATTCAAACAGACATACCAAATGGGCAGTTGGCAGTGGAACTAGGTGAAGTACGCTCAATGCAGGATTCCCTTGACTATGGTGATAAGAATGTTATTGGGAATATGTCGCCTGCTAATGAATTTACTTTTGATTTTAGCCTATTTTACACCAGAGATGAAGCGGAGAGGAATGGGGCTAGACCGAAGAATCGTCAGGCTATAAAAACATATTTGAATCACGCAAGGACAGTTAAAGGAAATACAAAAGGTACTGTTGTTAATAAGACTATTTCTACCCCACGTTATGAAAGTAAAACAAAAAAACATTCTGGACATGCATATTTGAATTCTAAGAAAGCGATACACCACAATGGTGATATGATGGATGTATTTTTATGTGATGAATTTGATTTTGAAAATGTGGGGGAAAGTTACTATGTTGAAGGGAGGCATGTTAGTTATACTAATGAATCTTTGAAAGAAATGATATTCCTTTTGGGTAAAAAATTGCTACAAATTAAGAATGTAAAAATTGATAATGCATATTTGTCCAAATGCCTTAAAATTAAGGTGGTACCTAAGGGATTGAGGTTTTTCAAACTACCATTAGGTCTTGATTATAAAGCGGTAGTTATGAATGAATTTAATAATTTATTTGATGGTTTTGGATTTTCATATATGGAATTACTTATTAAATTAAATGATGAAAAGCTGACCACTTTAGTTAGTGAGGTGGAAGACTTGAATGATAATATAGTTAGAAATATGGAATTTGAAACATGGAAGGAATTATATAATAAGCAATTCACATTAGCTGAAAATAAAGCAAATAGTATCTATCATAGGAAAAATAGGAAGATCCAATGAGATATAGAAGTATATCAGAACAATAGAGCTTATGTGTGGCCACAGGATAGAAGCAATACACGAAAGGAGAGATATATGAGTAATAGAAATAGATTAACAAGTGTAGAAAGAGAAGAGAATTTTCAAGGGGGAAGATTTTTTCCAGCACCCAAGAAGCAGTACAATCAGTGGAACAAAGTAGTAAGATAAATGACATTGAGAATAAGGAGTTAGAATTGTTACCCCACCCCCTTAATATTAATACCACACAACAGTTAGCTGAGTTACAGATTGATGATGGTATTCAACAGAGAAACGATTTGGATGTAGAAGTTGAAGTTATTAATTGTAAAGAGGATGTTACTCATATATTAAGTACACACAATGGTTTCAATCTGTTTAATTACACAGATTTAGATATTAGTAAGGTACTTGTTCAACTGTTAAGTAAAGGCATGAAATTTGTTCCCACAATAGGTATTAATTTAGTGGACACTGTTAAGGAGATTAAATTCTACTGCAGAAGGTTGAATTTAGCGTTAAAATTTGGACAAAGTGATACTAATAAAGATATAATTAGGAATAATGAACTCAAGAAAAAAAGTTCATATGTCCCAGTACCAAATTTGCAAGTAGCACAATTTGAAAAAATGGTATGCAAAGATATATATTGGTTTAATAAAATAATTAGGAATAAAAAAGATAATTCATATAACAATATATATCAAGATAATTTAACAGTGAATGAACGGAATTGTCTGAATCAGTTGATACATAATAATGACATAAGAATTATGAAGCCCGATAAGGGGGGAGGCATTGTGGTTTATCATACGTTGGATTACAATATGAATATGCAATATATTGCACGAGTCAGGTAATTATGAGGAAGTCTCTAGTAATCAAATAAACATTGGATATAAAAGAATTGATTTGGCCTTAGAAGAATATTTATTGGATGATAGAATTTCAAATGAAATATATATGTTTATGAAAATTGATTATCCTATTTTGACCAAAATTATTGGTATACCTAAGGTCCATAAATCTATAGAAAACCCCCCTTTTAGACCCATTATATCGGGTTCTAAGTCCAAAACATTTAATATAGGGGTGGTTATTGATAGATGGACAAAACACGTGTATAGGCATATCCCACATTTAATGATAGATTCTTGGAATTTTTAGGTAAACTCACTCCTGATTTGTGGAATGTAGGTCTGACTTATCTGACAATAGACATTATAGACTTATTTTCAAGTATACCTAAGGATATCGGACTAGAATATCTCTGTAACAGTCTGAGAAAATTTTCTGTTTTAAGTTGGGATAAGATCAACTTAATAACGGACATGATGTCTTTAGTACTTGACCATAACTATATCACATTCCAAGGTGAATATTTTAGGCAGAGCAAGGGTGTTGCTATGGGGGCGTCTTGCGCCCCCATTTTTGCCAACCTTGTTATGTTGGAATGGGAATCAGAATTTGTATTTAAAAGTAGGTTTTATAAAGATATAGCATTTTATGCTAGATATTTAGATGATTTATTTATATTATGAAAGGGTAACAAGGAGACCATAGGAGAATTTATGGAGTATATAAATAGCACTACACAATTTTTAAAGTTTACACACAATTTAAGTAGTGAAGGAATTGCTTATTTAGACACATTTATAAGCCATACGGATGAAGGTTTTACATCAAGGATATATAGGAAAACAACTTTTTCAAATGATTACATTCAGTTTAATAGTAATCATCCTCCATATATTTTTAAAAATGTTGTTAAAGGGCAATGTATTAGAGCAGCATGTATGTCATCCACAAGGGAAGTTATGGATGTTGAATTGCAGGGGATTTTTAGGATGTTTGAAGATAGTGGATATCCTGTGAGAATGTTAAAGGACACAATAAATTATGTCTCCAAACAGTGGGGTATAAAATATATACCTTTGATGGGTAAATTCAATCAAAATGTAGTTAAATTGGAAGATGACTCTAGGAATACTGTCTATAATAGGGTGTGTGTGTTAATGTACACAACGTATGTAAATTATATAAAGGATATAGTATGCAGACATTGGGATTTGATAGCGACCTCTAACCATATAGGTACAAAATTAGGGAGTTATCCAACTTTTGTGTATAAAACAGCTCCTAATCTTAAAAGTTTATTAGAAAGAGCTGACAGCTATGGAAAAGAAAAAAATACTAAAGAAACTGTTACTAAAAAATGTGGAACATGTAAACAATGTAGTCGTATTAATGAAGTTGCATTCATCAGATTGACAGATATTAACAACACCTTTGTGAGGTGTAGGGCAGGTAATTGTAACACCAAACAGGTGGTATACCTTGCCACCTGTTCTGCCTGCCCTGCATTTTACATAGGTAAAACAGAGAAGCAATTGAAAAAACGTATCTATGAACATTATTATAAAATACAAGTACAGGATAAGAATAATGCTTTATATAGGCATATGCAAGAGAAAGGTGGGGAACATTTATTTAAATTTGCAATAATTGACCAGGTTACTAGTTTTTTATATGGAGGGGACTGGAAAATGTCCTTAGCATTGAAAGAAAGCAAGTGGCAAATATATACTGATGCCACTAGATTACCTGGTATTAACGATAGTATTAGTTTAAAACCTTTTTTAATATTAGGTTAAGTAGAAAATGTTATTATATGTACATATATTTATGGTAGTAATGGAATGGTATGTATTGTGACATTATTTCTATATTTTATATATATATTTTTTAGGTTTTTAAATTATGATTCACATGTAATATATTAATATATTATTATGTTACTAGTATAATACTTAATTAATACAATTGTATATATCTAGTTTTTTATTTTGATTCAGTGACTTGGATGATTTGATATATATATTTTTAAAAAAATGTTTTTTTATGGAGAGCTATTGCTTTAATTAAATTGGCGCCTTTTTTCAAGTAAATAGCATATAAACAGGACAATTACCTAGTTATCTGGTTCTGATGAAGACTGTGATTTATGCAGTTGAAAGCGCTTAACCTGTGGATGTAACTGGTGGAAGTATTTTTTGTAATAAAATCTGTGGATGTAAACTGTGGAAGTTCTTATCGCTTTTACACTTTTTTCGCTATTCAGTTTGTTCGAGCTGTGTGGGGAGTCGCCCTAGTCTGCACCAGACCTCTTTACTTATTTGTTTCAGTTGTGGGTTACATTGTTGCATAATCTACCATATTAACTATTTCTGCTTCAGCACAGAATGTATGTCACCACCTCTTATTGTTTCTACCATTTGGTTCATAACAAAAAATTAATTTTTAAAAAAAATCTGAATGATTTGCTGAATTCTTACATTATGCTATTTTTATTTTATTTATTAACTGCACTAACATGTTGTAATACTCTTTTTAATAACACATTCTGATATTCTTGTAGACAATTTCCTCATAGTTTTACCTGTAGATCTACATGATTCATTTCGCAAGGTACATTATCTTTTTTCTGTTATAGGTGTATGTATTAGCAGGACTATAAATTATATCCATAATAGAAACATGAACTAATTTAACTGTAGTGATGCACCTGCAGGCTTTAGTAAATCCACAGGGATATGTGCTAACACCCCTTTTATTAATTTGGAAATCCCTCTCCATATCTGAACTTTCTAGCATATTTTAAATGATGAAACTTTTTTTAAACTGTTTGATTATCTATTATCCTAACTAACTCAGGATTAACATGAATTATTCTCCAGTTATATACTATTTTTTAATTCTCCTGCATCCAAATTATACCTAGTAAGATATATTGAAATATGCTGGCAATTATTAATTGGTACTTTATGTTCTTGCAATGCTTATCTGCAAACGGGTTATAAAGGTGTGTCTCCATTTTTCAGCTTCCTCCATTATGCTATGAACTAATTCTGTCTCTCTCTCTCTGTCTCTCTCATAGCCTATCTCCATAAAAAGTCTCCCCAGTCTATCAATTTCTTGGACAATGATGTTATCAGAATCAGAATCACATTTATTGGACAAGTAGGTCCACAATCAAGGAATTTGACTCCGGTTTCAATGACTCTCCAAGTGTGAATTACATAAACAACATTCATACAACTATTAAGATCAAAACAAATGACATACATATAACTATTATGAACAAGCCAAAGGAAAAAAAATGTAAATATACATATGCATACAAGGTGAAAAGTGCAACTCAGTGCAAGAAATAGGGAAATAAACTCTGAAAGAAATAAGTATTAACAATGCTCGGAGGCTTGGGAAAAAGAATACCCCAGCCTAATAAGCTGAGTTAACCGTTTATGAACTTGATGACCTGTGGAAAAAAAGTGTTCTTATATCTGCTTGTTTTGGTGCATATTAATCTGTAATTCCTGCCAATGGCAAAAGTTCAAAAAGATGGTGGCCTGGATGTGAAGGGTTGGTGATGATTTTCCCTGCCCTTTTCATGACTCTGGAATAGTACAGGTCCTGTAATTAAGCAAACTAGTACCAATGATATTTTCGGCAGACCTGACTATTTGATGTAACCTATTTTTGTCATGATTAGACAGAGATCCAAACCACACTGTTATGGATGAGCAGAGAACGGACTCAATGACTGCTGTACAGAACTGAATTATGTTAATCTTGAAATTCTGGCCTTTACTAATACCTTTCTTAACATACACTGAATGTCTAAGATGTAATGTTTAGTAAAACTCCATGGCATGGAGATATGTAGCCCAAAATGTAACCCAAAAGAGACAAGTTCAGTTAATGGCTTGGGCAATGGGGAAGGCAGATGGAGGGCATGAAGGACCATCAATTGCCAGCTCCTTCATTTCAGCATAGAGTTTAGAGTTACTGCCTGTGATCTGGCACTCATCTGATGATGGGGGCAATGCTGTGATCATATAACAGAATGCCACAGAATTTGACATAGAGGAGCAACAGATGCTCAATGTATTGCTTTGCATGATTTCAGTATCTCTGCTCAGGTAAGGTTAGCAAAAACTCACATGTGCTTTGTGTAGGGTACTCTACCATGACATCCTGACTCCTTGCTATTCCCTTCATGATGATTTTCAGTTAGATTGTTTTCCCTGTTTCACCCTCATTGGGTCCCAGCCCAAAGGGAAAAGTCAAACAGGTGTCAAGAAAAGGTGAGCGGTTCAGGAACATGGCTGATATCTGATAGCTGTGAGGAGGAAAAGCAAAATATGCAATATAGACCCTAATCTCAGCCTATCTTCCATTTGGGCATTAATATCACAAATAATGTCATGATTATGATTCATGCAAGTAGAATCACACCAGCTGAAATTCTACTTACCTATGGGTATTTTGTTTAGATGACCCTTCTCTCACAACAAGAATAGTTGCTTTTCTTTAGTGCTCTTAGAGTTAGTGTCTTTAGAGTTGGTGGATGGATGAGACATGCGCACGCACACACACACACACACACACACACACACACACACACACACACACACACACACACACACACACACACACACACACACACACACACACACACACATTCAATATGAAATAATGCCAGCTTGCATATATAACATCTTTGGAATGTAGGAGAAAACTGAGATGCCTACAAAAATCTATGGCAACACATGGAGAACATGCAGACTCTACACTGAGGGTACCCCAACCATGAACCACACAGGACAGTCAAGTGGAGAAAGGCTGCATAGCAGCATAGAAGTATTGCTGGACCCCTGTGTCACCCCTTCCATTGAAATGTACTTTAATTATTTTGCTCCAACATCTGCTAAAACATTTCTAAATAAACAGTAGTTGTGTTCTCTGAATAAAACCTGAAGTGAAAGAAAAGTAGGCATTCTGCATGAGAAAAAAACTATTCACAGGCAGCTTTTTGTAAAATTAAGACATAAAATAACACATCTAAACAGACTAATATTCATGCTGCAGAACAAGACAAATATGTTTAACAATCCCAAAGAATTCTGAAAAGACAGATTTTATCACTGAACAGCCAAAACAACAGCCTTATTTCTCCTGCCTTTTTTGTCAGGCACCTCAACAACAAAAAAAACTTCTTCTATTGTTTCACCTGCAAATGTTACCCAGTCACCCACCCTTCCACAGCTTACAGCTCACTCCTATCAGCCTGAATATTCTGCATAACAATTATGTAGGTTTTGTCCTTCCTCAGTTTTAGACTAGTAATTATTCAAACTAAAAGTAAGCTGGTATAAAATTAAAAATTTGGGGAAAACAGGTTGCAGCACTTTCATCCCCGTTCCTCTGAATCCCATTTTTCACCACTCTCTGACCTCATGTTCTTTTTCAGTCTTAAAGAAAGCAGTAAGTAATAACTTTTGATCTGTCTGCTCAAACCCTAACCACTCATGTCAGATGCAAACAGTCTGTCTATGGTCTCCACTGTCTGCACTTCTGGGTCCAGTAGGACCACAGCAGTTATAAGCTTTTAATCACAAACGTGGCTCTTATATGTGGCCCAACATAGATCCTTTAAAGGTCACATCATAACGACTGCCCTGCAATACCTTTCAAATTCTACCTAAAGGGCTACTGATACAAGTGAGCCATAGAGCTTATGTATGTGGACAGTGCTGATACATTTTACCCCATTGCCTATTGAATTCTCCTGTCTCATTTACTTCTGTGGGGGTTAGTTACTTAGCATTGCAATGGTTCATTACCCACCTCTTCAGTAGAAACACTCAAGCATTAATCTGAAACAGCACATTTCCTTCAACACACTTATGACTAGGAATCCCACGAGGGTCAGTATTTGGGCATTTGCTACTTACTATATCCGGTTCTCCACTAACACTTCTCATTCTGCACTACAAGAGACATTTTATGGGCATGAACTCATAGTTTAGAACTTTATACCCTGCTGTTCCACAATGTGTCAGAAAAATAAAGTATCTACTATTATGGGCAATACTGGCAGTAGCCTGAAAGACCATAACAAAAAATTGGATTTCAGAATCTCCTCCTTCATTTTCTGAGTTCATGAATTTGTTAAACGTACTATGCCAACTGCAATTAAAAACTATAAACTCAAGGACAACTAAAAAACATACAATCATCAGTTGTGGGTTAATTTGCAAAATTTGTTGAAGAAGAACGAATCTCTATAACAAATTACATCAGTTTGTTTCTTTCATAATGACAGCATACATTATAAACAGATAACAACAGCACATTGCAAATATATTAATGGATGTCTATGTAAATACTTTAGTTGATTCAGTTCTGTTAGTTTGATATATATCAAATATGTAAATTATATATGTTAAAGCTTTCAGGTTACAGTTTTTACTATGATTTCATGTGATTGTTTATAATTTTTAAATTATTAAAATTAATAAAATTGTTTAAAAAAAAAAAAGAAATTACCTGCCTTAATACTTCATCAGTTAAAGGAATATGCCAATGCTTTGTTAACGCATCAACCACTGAATAAATAAAGTAGCTATGCATAAATATACAAATAAGGGATTCATTATTCTTTGCCTACTGATTATTTTATTATAACTTCCTCTCCAGCAACCTAATCTGTTATTATCATTCATAGATTTACATAATGTACAGATTGGTTCAGATAACTGGGTTTTTGCATAGCCCCTACCCATCAAGTTTTATATAATATATTTCACCTCTTCTTTAAAATCCATAAAATTAGTACATAAGCATTTTGCTCTAATCATCTGACTACATGACAAAGAATCCAACAGAAATTTTGGATGATCACTGCTGGAATATAAAAAAATAGTGGAAGCAGTGTGCTTCCTAACATTTTTTTTAATCTGCATTTTAGAATCCACAAATAAAATAACATCTAAAAATGAATCTGCTTCTTGTCAATATTACAAGGAAACTGGAACCCAAACCTGTTTCTTTGCATACGTTCAAACACTTTAGAATCAAATCTTCCTTTGTTTTTACAATTAATACACGAACATTAATAAATATAAAATAAGTTATTAACTTGAAACCAGGTACTTCAAATGGATAAATACATTTTCCTCCATAGGTTAATAGGTGTTTACTAGGCTAACAAGCTGCACTTGAATTGGGTTAGGGAGAAACTCTGCTTCACATGGATGGGGAGCCTGTTCCATAGACAAGGTAGTCTTTGGGATATATACCTGTCTCTCCAGCAGGTCCTATTTATATCATAGGCAAGGTTTAAGTCTTTGGAAAGGGTAATTTTGGTGCTGTTTGTTTTGTGGATATACAGGAGTTTCATCAGAGTGGGGTCTAACAATGTCCTGTATGCCAGATATAGATTTCTCCTCAAAAGCCTGTAGAAGACAGAATACAGGGATTGGGCCTTGAGGCGGTCTGCATAGAACATTTTACTTATTCCCTGTATTCTGGCATAAATATGCTGGGCTAAAATAAGTCCCCATTACCATGCCTTCAACATACAAATGAAACCCATTGACTGAATCTTAAAAAAAGGTATAATAAAACAAGCTCCAATATTTCAATAATAAAAGCAGTTTCTAGAGAGTCCTCCAAAAACATATGAGTTGATTCAAGACCCATTTTATGTCAAATACTCTTGTACACATTTTTATATCTCAACTTGGCTAAAAACAACTTTCCTTCCAAGTTGCATTTTTAAACTTCTGAACTAAGTCATAACTATCCAAAATAAAATAACCCAATCTTTTAACATAAGGATACAATAAATTATTGAACGGTTGCCATAAAGATTAAAAAAAAAAAACATTAATTCCTGTGACTATAGAACTCCCAGGTGAATTATACATATCTTAATGTATGTTGGGTTGGGTGTAAAATACTTGTATGGATTACTTTAAATTTCTCAAGCAGGCAGCTAAAATGCAATATCGTAAATTATCTTTGGACTTTCTACTTGGGGCGACTTCTACAAAAGAACTGTTCCAATTTAAACCTGAAGTTTTTGGAACAGCACACTACCCATAGCATCAATGCTTCTTCAGGTTCACAGTATCATCTTTCCTCTCTATAGACTCTGGTACAGACACAAACTGTTAACTGCTGAAATTTCATTAGGTAGAAACACATTCTCCTAGTTTTCAGGTTCTACTAAGGCAAGAAAAACATTTTGGTTTAGCAGAATGTTTTATCCCCTGTAAACTCATCTCACTGAAATTTCTGAAAGCAGAATTCTGTAAACTGATTCAACACTCTGTTTTTTGTGGATGTGTGTGAGGAGAATGTGTGGACATGTCCTGTCCTAATTCCAGTTAACTTTTTTTATGGGGAGTCATCCACATTTATTTTAGCCTGGACTACTCAACTCCTGACCTCTTTTTTTTTGAATACAAAGCTTAGATTAATTATAAACAAAGATTCAAAAATCAGAGATTCTTTTTAATTATTACTATTAAGCTGGAAAGAACAAGTCCTACTAATATTAGAAGTTGAGAGAATAAAAGTTTATGAATAAATATGTAATTTATGAAATAAAAGAAGTGCTACTATATTAATTGCCATTACTTATAGACTGAATACAGTATCCACAGGATTTAATAAAATCTGTGTAGGCACAGTGCAGAGTCTACATGGAATGTATCCATGTACATGGCCATGGTTCCCCCTCGGCAGTGTGCCATGCATATTAATGATGGAGTGCTGTCGAGGGAGAGCCGAGGAACATGGATATTGAATAAGTGTAGGAAGAGGTGTAGCTGCTATCCATAGCTGCAGATGAGTGTGACATTCCCTGTAATGCTCCCCACCACTGTTGTAATGTTGTGAAGTGTGTCAAGTGTCTAATAAGTCATTTTATGATGTGTTATGTTTTTTAATATGTTTATAATTTTTTTCTACTTATGTTTATGCAGTGCAGCATGGAGCACAGCAATGCCAAGCTGTGCTCACATATAGACAACTGACACCTGGCATACATCTAAAATAGAAACTGGATGTAATTATTTATTATAATTATTATTTTTTTTTTCATTTACATTTGTGTGGTGTGGTGCACAGCTGAGCAGAGCTCATACATATATGGCAGACACCTGCCAGACATCTAAAAATCATAAAACCGGGTGCAATTAAGTATTTATTTATAGGTGTGTTTAAGTCTGTTTGCATGGCACAGCAATATGCTCAGCAATGCTAACAGGTAGCCTAGTAGTATATGTGAAGGTATACTAGTTTTTATAACATATAGCTTCATAGGCTCATAGGTAAGTACTTGGCTATCTGCCTGAAGGCATATATTAGCCCAGCCACATTGTGCGGTATTCACTGCCCCTTTGGTTAGTTCCCTAGGCCCTTGATCTAACAGCTAGTACCCTTGGCCCCTATCTAGTAGAGCTGCTGGTATGATCCCTGGTGTGAACTTTCTGTTACCCATCCACTCGTCAAGGTTCCTCTTGAAGAGTGATAGTGAGGGGCTCTGTCTTATGTAAATCGGGACCTTGTTCCATAGCAAGGGAAGTCTTTGCGAAGCGAATCTATCCCTCCAGCATGTTCTATTCATTGTTGTGCTGAGGTTTATATCCCTAGAGCATGTAGCTCAAGTAGATTTGGTTTTGCTAAGATGGATCATGTTCAACAGTTCTGGGTTGGATATGGCTCTGTATGTTAGACAGAGATCGCCTCTGAGAAGGCAGTATGCAATAGAGAAAAGCCATAGTTTTTTCAATCGTGTTGCATAGGGCAGCTGTTTGAGGCCAGTAATCCTCTTAGTGAGGTACCTCTGTGGTCTCTCCAGCTGCTGGAGATGCCTGGCCAGGTACATTCCAATTGGTGCATTGTACTCAATAATGGGTCTGATGAGGGAAGAGTAGAGGGGCACCACTACATCCTTAGATCTTGATGCGGACCCTTTCATGATCAAATGGGTCACATAGAAGGATTTTCTAACCACGTTGGCAACATGGTTATCAAAGGAAAGCTGACTATCTACTTGGGTCTCTAGATCCCTTATTACTTCTTCAGATTTCAGGGGGTTACCCCCTATGTGGTAGATCGCAGGTACTCTGTTTTTTCCAAAGGGGATTACTATACATTTTTTAGCATTTAGCTTGAGACCATGGCTTTGATACCATGCATCAGTCTCAGTAAGGCCCTTCTGGTGGATATCCATGTCGACCGGAGACTCTATTATAGCACCCAGTTTGCAGTCGTCCGCAAACTTAGTCAGCCACAGCCCTTCAGTGCTTGCCTGTACTTCTGAGAAGTATATGCCAAACAGGAGGCACCCCAGGACAAAGCCCTGAGGCACACCACTTGTTACTGGCCTGGATTCGGACATAGATCCCACTACTCTTACTTTGTGGGATCTGTCTGAGAGCCAGTTTGCAATCCATCTTGTGACATAAGGGTTTATGCCCAGGTTGGTGAGTTTATCAATAATACCTGAATGGGGAATTGTGTCAAATGCTTTAGCAAGGTCAAGGTAAGCCGTGTGTACCTTCTTTCCCTTATCTATAGCCTGGGTAACTATCTCAAAGAAGTCCACCAGGTTCAGGAGGCATGATCTGCCCTTGACAAAGCCGAACTGTGTGGGGTCCAGCGACTGGAGGTTCCCAATCTCTCCATTTATGAGTTCCATAATGATTCGCTCCATTGCCTTACAGATCAGACTGGTCAGGCTTATTGGTCAGTAGTTCCCAGGGTCGGTTGTGGGCCTACCCTTGTGCAGCGGAACCACCGTTGTTGTGCGCCATTCTATGGGCACATATCCTGTTGAGAGGCTGAGACTGAACAGGGTATTCAGATGCGGGGTTAATTCATTTTGGAGCTCGCGTATGACACAGCCCAGGACACCATCTGGTCCCATGGAGGCAGTGTTTTTAACTTTAGATAGAGCCTTATTAACCAATGTATCAGTAATAATTGGAGTTACACAATCCCCTGGAATAGTAATAGGCCCTGCAGATGGTGGGGGGGGGGGGGATTTGCACTGAACCTGTCAGCCAAGATGTTGGCAATATCAGTGGGGTCAGTGTATTTTGTTCCATTTTGTTTGTACTAGCTCAGAACAGACCTGAGCATTGCCATTTAGGTTTTTGATGTAACCATACAAGGCCATATGGTTATCCTTGGCATCCTTGGCAGCTTTCTTTTCAAAATTGGCTATAGCTGACTTGATGAGGGCCCTCAGTTTCTTACTAATGCTGATCAGGGATGACTTTTCTACTTGAGATTTGGCCTTTTTTTGTATAAGTCTCCTCCTTTTATTGTATAGTTTGCTTATGGCTGGGGCCCATCAGGCTGGTTTCTTCTTGCTTGAGGAAGGAGTCTTAGTTTTTATTGGGATAGCATGGTCCATGCAATCCTGAAGATGTATATAAAGTGCCTTGGTGTAGGATTCTGCATCCTAGATATCATTATCCTTCTGCAAGGGAATAGTGAAGCTTTCCACTTCTGACAGAAGTAGTTTGAAGTTTGCTTTGGAAAGGTTTTTTACGATGGTTTCTTTGACTGGGGGAGGTGGAGGGGGGAGGATGTTTAGGGTTATCAGTTTGTGGTCTGATCTGACCAGAGAGGGAGTGATAACGGGTGTGATACAATGGGCGCCCATATTTGTGATGACTAAATCCAATATGTTGTCCCCTCTAGTGGGAGAACATACCAGTTGTTCAAGGGCATTTGAATTTATAAATTCTATGAACCGCTGGGCATAGGAGTTAGAACTTTGGTAGTTCGCCCAGTCTATACCAGGGTAGTTGAAATCACCCAAAATTATGGTGTTGGGTAGGACCTTTATATTTTCCAATGCCTCAAAGAATGCTGAGTGAGCATCTTGGGACATGGTGGGCGATCTATAACAGGCTACGACTTGAAATGTGGTTTTGCCTGCTGATAGTTGTGCATGGATGATCTCTGGGGCATCATGCTGCACCACTAACCTGGAGATGTGGATATCCTTGATGAATATGGATACACCTCCACCCTTTGTACTGTGATCTGGTAACTGAGGCTGGAAGGTATGATATGAATTGTTACCTGGTATTGCTGGGGTGCTCTCTGGAGCCTTGAACCAGGTTTCCATCACTGCACAAACATCGATTTTCTCCACACTGAGGAGTGCCTCGAGTGGGTGCATTTTGAGGTTGAGACTTCTGGCGTTGAGTAGCATAACTTGTATTGCTAAATTTATAGAATAGTTCCAGGTGATCTGCAAGCAAGTAGCAGTAGTCTGCAGTGACTCAGTGGCTCAGTCTGTTAAATTATTTGTATGCAGTACATTTTGACACACACAGTCCTGGGTTTGAATTCAGTGCTGTGTAGCACTAAATTTCCAGTATCAGTCACATAATGCTCACATTTTCTCTCTCACCAGGAACACAACAAATATCTCCAATCGTAAATAACTAAGAACCAACGATGGAGAACACAACAAATATATACATGAAGTAGCCCATATTATGAGCAGATATTGTGTTTAGATTTCACAGAATGTTAACATCAATACCAAGAATGCATTCATTAGCAGTGTTGAGTCATAAATAAAGATGTGAAATTCCAGCATGGCTGTATCCCTTGCATGTCTGTACTTAGTTGCTGAGGTCAAGTATTGCATTATTTGCAGATGTCCCCTGCAGTCACAGCTATTGGGTTCTATTCCCATGCCTGCCAACTAAGGCATGACAGCTGTATAGTTTTCTTACTGTACACAAACACACCTCTCAAGTGTCACGATTTCTTGCAATGTAATTAAAACTGTCTAATCTGTCTGTCACGATTAGCAGATAAATTACCTGGAATGCAATGTATTACCAAATGTGTTTACAGAACATTTGGGTAGTTATATAAGTCTACATTATGTCAAACTGTTTTGTGTAGTGGTGTACCTGCATTTTTTACTGCTTGGCCCATACTGACCCATGCTAACAGCTTGAAAGGTATGTACATGCAACATCATTTATAGCAGAATTTTAGTCACTGTACTCAAACCTGACAGTACACACCTGTAGAGTGTATATTTCAGTGTACTGAGTGATATAATCTGCAATGTCAGTAACGGAATTTTTCTCTCCCTCCTCATCCCTTATCTTCATTTATTTATTACTGTTATTTATTAGTATGATTTAATATCAACATATTTTGTTAAACTATATTTTGGAAAAATGTGGTTTATTATTTATATGTTTTACTATACGTTACATTACTGATTTAATAATAACATATTTTGTTAAAATTACTATATAGTGGAAAATGTGGTTGATTATTGTTATGTTTTATTATGATGCAATATTAACATATTTGTTAAACTGGTTTGTTATCCCTATGGTTTACTTTTTACTGGCATGCTTTTACCATACTGACTATTATGTTATTTAATGTTCTGTTGCACATATTATATATTAATATGTATTTGGATGAATAAATATTATGCTTGATTCTGTCACTACTAAGATTGGTTTGGTTATTACTAACCATAATGTATCGCTATACCTCATTTACCACAGCACATCAAGGTAGGCCAGTTCCAACTGATCCCCTACCTTTCCTCAACCAGCCATGGCACCAGGTCCCAGCATGTCTGGGATCCAGACCGGTGGTGCCCCCTTTGCTGCCCCTGCACTAACTGTGGCATTGGGTAGTACCGTCTCAGGGGATTTGGCCTAGCCCCCCTCTGGGAACAGTGGCAGAGGGGTGTTGTCACCCCTGCTGACCTACTAGTCTTGGTTCACAGAATAGTCCACCATGGCTATGACCACCACCTGTGCCAGATTGAGTGCATGGTGGCCATGCTGTTGGGCAGCCTTGCCCTGATGCCCAGCCTCCAGCTCAGCCACCCTCAGGGCAGTGATGAAGCAGTGTCGACAGTCCCTTGGGTAGGGATGTGAATCACACTGCTGCTGTCTGGAGGCATGTGGGACTCGGATTCCACAACACCCACCTTATACAAGGTCTTCACCCCCCTCATGTGTTACACACCTCCCCTGCTAATGCATCTTCACCTACCCAATGTATCTCCCTCATATGTACCTATGGATCATGCAATCCCAAATAAAACCAAGACCCAATCCTCCAAAGGCAGACGTCCTGTCTAGTGGACCCCAGCCATAAACAAACTATACAATAGAAGGAGGAAGCTACTACATGATAGAGCAAAATTCCAAAAAGGGAAGGCATCTCTGATCAGTATTAGCAAAAAACTACGGGTACTCATAAAATCGTCTAAGGCCAGCTTCGAGAGAAAAATTGCACAGGACACTAAGGATAATCACAAGGCTTTCTTTAGTTATGTTAGGAACCTGGGTGGGAATTCCCAGATATGCTCAGAATTAGTCCAAAATGACAAAAAATACACCGAGCCCACAGACATTGCCAACATCCTAGCTGACAGGTTCAGTGCAAACTTCTCCCCCCCCTCCCTTGCCACCAAAAGGGCAAATATCTATCCCAACAGAGTGCTGCCCCCCTGACATTTCAGATGCTCAGGTAAGAGCCGCCCTCTCCAAAGCAAAAAACACACCATCAATGGGACCAGATGGTGTCCCGGGCTGCGTCCTATATGAACTCCAAGAAGAGCTAAACCCAAACATAAAACTACTGTTCAATCTTAGCCTTACTACAGAATATGTACCCAAAGAGTGGCGTACAGCAACAGTGGTCCCTCTCTACAAAGGTGGTGCCTCAACGGATCCTGGAAACTATCAACCCATAAGCCTGACTAGCTTGGTCTGCAAAGCTATGGAAAGGATCATCATGGACCTCATAAATAAAGATATTGGGGACCTACAGACACTGGATCCTACCCAGTTTGGCTTTGTTAAGGGCAGATCCTGCCTCTTAAACTTGGTCGATTTCTTTGAAACAGTCACCAAGGCCATTAACGAGGGGAAGGTGGTCCACACAGCCTACCTGGACCTCGCAAAAGCCTTCAATACAATACCCCACTGGCATTATAGATAAGCTCACCAGCTTAAATATAAACCCCTATGTCACTAGATGGGTTGCAAACTGGCTCAAGGACAGAACCCACATGGTTAGAATTGCTGGAGCCATGTCAGACTCCAAACCAGTTACAAGTGGCGTCCCACAAGGCTCAGTCCTGGGACCTCTCTTGTTCAGTATATATTTCTCGGTACAGGCCAACACAGAAGGACTGTGGCTGACCAAGTTCGCAGATGACTGTAAACTGGGCCATAATCAACTCTCCAGCTGACACAAGCATCCTCCAAAAGGACCTCATAGAAACAGACAACTGGTGCCAGAGCCATGGCCTCAAGCTAAATGCCAAAAAGTGTATAGTCATCCCCTTTGGCAAAAACAAAGTGCCCACAAATTACCAC
Source organism: Protopterus annectens (assembly GCF_019279795.1). Classification (NCBI taxonomy): domain Eukaryota; kingdom Metazoa; phylum Chordata; order Ceratodontiformes; family Protopteridae; genus Protopterus; species Protopterus annectens. Next base: position 957,148,546 of record NC_056725.1, read on the forward strand.
ATAGGTGGTAATCCATTAAGTACAGAAGAAGTCATTAGGGACCTGGGGACCCAAGTTGATAGCAATCTCTCATTTGACAACCACATGGCCAAAGTGGTTAGAAAAACATTTTATATAGCCCACCTAATCATGAAGGGATTCACATCTAGATCAGGGGAGGTCATTGTGCCTCTTTACTCATCCCTCATCTGGCCCATAATTGAGTACAATTCCCCTTTTGGGATGTACCTTACCAGACACCTGCAGCAACTGGAAAGGCCCCAAAAGTACCTCACCAAGAGGATCAAAGGGCTCAAACAGATGTCATATGCTGCCCGGTTAAAGAAACTCCAGCTCTACTCAGTGGCATACCACCTGCTCAGAGGCGATCTGTGCCTGATGTATAAAGCCATGTCCAACCCAGAATTAATGGACATGCTGCACCTCAGAAAATCCAAATCCCATCGAGCTGGCTTCGAGAGACTTGAACCTCAGCACTGAAATAAATAGGACATGCTGGAGGGACAGATTCATAACCCAGAGGCTCCCTTCACTCTGGAATAAAATCCCAGTCCAGGTTAGGCAGAGTCCCACATTTACTCTCTTCAAGAGGAATCTTGATGAGTGGATGGGAGATCATAGGTTTACCCTGGCTATCACTTCCGTGTCACTGTTAGACAGAGGCACAGTATACTAACCTCAAAAAAAGGCATAGCAAAATTAATTTAAAATGGGTGGCGAAAGCCAAACACACTCTGGCTAGGCTTAAAAATGCCCTAGGGCAGATAGCCTAGTATGAAGCTATGAACCTATGTCCCTTCCCCAACATTCCTCTTTCACCTTAAAAAAAAAAAATGGGCACCTGTCCCAAAAAAATCTATTGTCCTATGCATAGCTCTCCATTTCGCAATCGTGTCCACATGACATACATAATTCAATCCAATTGGTTTGACAATGCAATTATGTTGTCCTCACCTCTGTCTCTGGGGTTTGACAATCCAAATTCATCTACAAATTCTGTCAAATTGCACAGTTGTTTCTGTACAAGAAATGGATAGCTATGGTTCTTTCCTACACCCTTTCTGCACAGCCCCACACCTTTCACTACATATTTCCCTCTGCTTGCCCCAATTTCACCACTTTCCTATCTTCCCTTTTTTCTTTTCTTTACTTTTTTTAGTGCGGAGTTGCTCAATGTGCTGCATCATGCAGCTTTGCTATGCTCAGCTATATAGAGCAATAAAGACTATATGAGTTTCCAACATTGTAAGACACATGTACAAAATAAACACCTCTGCCATGCTTCAAACCTAAGCCCATCACACCTGCAGCACACTGCATTAACCCACCATACCATGTAACTCTTACTTAAAATAGGTGGTTTAAACAAAACATAGTAATTGCCAATTACACCCATTAGGCATGTTTCAGCAGAGCTGTGCACCATGCCACACCTCGCAAACTGGAGTAAAATGTAATGGAATAAATGGGAGTGTACCTTGGACTCTGTTGCAATAGTACATTACTAGACAGCCAAACACATTATAATTGATGTAACTGAGGCCTGTGATAGCTGGTAAATGTGCCTTTTTATCAGCAGCATGTAGAACGTCACCTGCTAAGGCATTTATGGCAAAATACATATTCAACTGTGACCCTGGTGCAGAAATACATCCATATAAAGCCATGCACATACTGATGGATGCAGTAAATGTATGTCACAGCCTGTATATGTGCACATATATATATTACTAATACACTCATTGCAGCAGTGACTCAATATCTCAGGCTGCTAAATGCCTTGCATGCAGTAGATTTTGCTGCAAACAGTCCTGGGTTCAAATCCAGTTGTGTGTTGTATATCAATTACATTATTGTAAAGACAGCAATTGATGAATGACTCATGCACTCATTACCCATGCAAAGCATGCAAAGTAAATAACTGCTTTTCACTGCTGGAAGTCACAGGCCTGCAGGTAGGGACACATCACATATCTGTATAGCTTCACTATATGTAATCTAGTACTCTGTTGTTGACACAGTTGCCTAACATATGTACTTTAAACACGTGCCATAATTGGAGTGTAAAGGGTACTCTCACCCTGGCTCTACCTCTACAACAAGGTTGACACAGCTGACACAGATACAGCTACAGCTTGTGCTCCTATAAAGTGTTCATACTCACTCCCTATGTCTGTTACCTGCAGCAGCAGCTGCAGCCTGTGGTACACACAGCTCTATGTAAAGATTTCTGCTACAGACCTATTTTCTGTGATGATGTAGTCTCCTCACCCCAGTAATGTACATCTCAACAGTTAAGAAGTGGGCTACGTTCTACATGAAGGCCTTATAAATTGCACAGTGGTTGCACGCAATTGGCTAATGATAGTGCAACTCAGCTGTTTTAGCTGCAATTAGCATATCAGAGTCACAGACTGGTTTAGAGGCAATTACCGTGGGGGACACGGTCCCAGCAGACAGCAGTCACCATCAGGTACTAGCACCGAGTCTGACCTTGGGCATGGTGGTGGTGCTAGTGCAACTCCTGGCAGAGCCAGAGAAAGTGTTCAGGGCCAAAGACAGTGAACTGTCAACTATGAAAATACAGAAATGTCCAGCAAGAAAAAACTTTCCATTCCACCTTGTAAAAAATAATTTGTATAAGAGCTTTCATTTTAGTCTACATAAAACTTCTCCAGATACTATTAAAACTTGTAACAGCTGGAATTTAAATACCATATACTACATTTCAAGTCAAGCCTATAACTAGGCAAATGAGTTCACCTTAAAGTTGTATCCCTCCCCATATACTAAATATATGCATAATATAAACAAATGTTTTTCAACTCACTTACCATATATACAAACATTTTTAATACTATCAATTAATAAATTCAATAACAGATTGAAAGCAAGTAAAAAATGAATTAAAAACACATATAAAAGAACCAGCTTAGACCCGGCAAAATTAAATATGTATGAACATATCTATGAAATACCCTAACTTTTATATAATATGTTATAAGCTTAAATATTTCTTTAAATAATATAATATATATAATCTTCTAAAATTGTTGCTAATATTCCAGTGACTTTAATTTTAAGATTGGACTAATGCCAACTATATCATTAAGGCCTGGGTATCTATATGCTTCAAGTTTTATCTGCCAAATCAATTCCTGCTTTTCCAGATCAAATGTCCAATGGCCTCCACATGGATTCATTTCTACCTTTTCAAGAATGCTAAACTTAAAATCATGCTCTTCACATTGTTCTATATGCCTGTACAGGGTATTGGTGTTTTTTTTTCATCCTTACTTCATACATGTGCTCATAGATGCAGTTGTGTAGTTTCCATTCAGTTTTGCCTATGTAAAAGGCTTCAAAAACCTGACATCGGTCACCATATATGATCCCCGTAGTTTCACAGTTGTATTTCCCTTTTATGAAATAATCCCTCTTCCTCAAATTGATCCTGTCCCCTTCCAATACATATCTGCAAGTGCTGCACCTGCCACACCTGGCCATCTTTGCCTGGGGTTATAATTCTAGCCGGTTTCCTTTCTATCATATTCTTAAAGTTATACCCCCTTCTGTATATAATTCTTAGTCCTTCCTCCAAAATACACCAGATCCCAAAATTTTCCTTAAAAATAATCCAATTTTTTAATTTAAAATCCAATTAATTTTTGCACTCACTGTATTATAGGAGGCTATTATTGCATCTGTGTAACTATTCTGTTTTTTTCTCCTGGTTGATGGGTTGCAATTATAACTAAAGTTGGTTTAAATACCCCACTTTCCCTCTTCATTTCCACTTCTACCATTATTTCCTGCAAGGGATCCTGTGGGTAAACCTTTTGATGAACATTTTCATTAATAGTTCACATTTATTTCTAAAATCACAATCCCGGGTAGTCATACGTGCTGCCCTCACCATCTGTCCCTTTAGCACCACTTCCTTTTGTTTATGAGGATGACAGCTAGAAAAATGTAGTAATGTATTTGAGTATGTTGGCTTATGATAAACACTTGTCACATAGTTAGCCTTTAGTGAATCCTTCTCTATAAATATATCCAAATATGCCATTTGATTTTGATTAACTGTATATGTGAACTGTAATAAATCTGTGTTATCATTAATGTATTCCATAAATTGCTGCAATCTATTCTCATCATCTTTCCAGTTGATAAAAATATCATCCAAATAGCATAGAGTTTAATACATCCTCTGTACTGTTGATTGAAAATATACTCATAGTCCCACTGTAGCATGACTATATTAGCTAATAGGGAACCACCTGGAGATCCCATAGCAAGTTCTTCCTTTTGTTTATAGATGTTACCATCAAAAATTATAAAGTTGTTTTTCAGAATGATCTCAAGCATTTCTGTACATGTGTTAACACTATTCTGGTTGATACCTCTCCTAGTCAAGTAGTCCTGTGTCCAGTGTAATGCTATATTATGAGGTATAACTGTATACAGGTCATGAACATCTACCGTGACTATAAGATCCCTCATATCAAAGTCTACCTCATTCATTTTGGCAAAAAAATCCCAGGAATCCTTACATAAGTGTTTTTCATTATTTAGTAATAGAGCACCACAGTGAACCTCAGCACATGCTATCTCTTTGATTGGCTGGGTGGCCATCATCTCAATACACGGCATCTGCCTGAGTCCCTCTTGGAATGAGGCAATATGTGCTGTTCCTGTACCGAGGGATATACAGATGTCTCTGAATGTAAGGGCTGTATGGCCATTATGGTAGTTAAGTTCAGATGTACTATGGCCTCATAATATGATGTATACAGCTGTAACAGCCTCACACACAAATGTGGCCACATTCACGCTAGCACCACTTCCACTCAATGCATACAAGACATGCCAAGGCACTCACATACTGCAAGTTGGCTGTATGTAGATTAGAACACTTACCTATGTACTGGTACACACTACAGCTCACACTACCCAATGCACACAGCACAACTCATGTCTGCTAGTACTATCAGTTTAGAACATATAATGCTTGTTGATATCAGCAAGCCTTGTTGTGGTCAGTCATTTGGGGGCCACATCACCTGCTACAAATAAAATGATGCAAAATGATACCTATGTCTACTTTACATAGGTCGTCGTATGTATGCCATATGGATATACACACACGCACCATCTTGGGCAGAGTGGGATTACACTATCTAGGTTTATACACTATAGATCACACTACTTATCACACATGCCATGGCTTAAAGTCTTGTTACTACACTGTCATCTGGTAGTCTTAAGGTGGCTGACATCAACAGACCTTGTAGAATAAAACAGTATAGAAGCCAGTGGCAAGTTATGGGCCAAAAAGTGCATAACCATTACAGGTGGATAACCCATGAGGGCATGGCAGCTGTTTTGCAGGGGTATACATACACACACACACACACACACACACACACACACACACACACACACACACACACACACACACACACACACACACACATCACAAGTGGGCTACAGTAAGATTAAAACCCCTACCTGTCTAGGCGTTTACACTATAGATCACAGTACGCATCGCCCATGCCACAGGTTCAGTCTGTTGTATTTGTGAATGTAGGCACAGTACTTGTGGATTACACAAACTAGGCTTGTGTTGAAAAGCATCTGTGGCCTGGAGAGTGATATAGGTCTGTACTGTTATCTGCATCTAGTATTCTAGCAGTGAGATAACTGTCATCCTTGTTATGTGTATAGAGTTACCAGTATGGCCATATGTGCTTGCAGTTAGACAGGCAACACTGTGGCCATGGACAATGTGCCCTGTCCTTTACATGCATTGACACCATTATACATTACACCACCTGCTCACCTGCGTCTGTCTATGTGGTGACATCCAGCAGGCATAGAGGTCTGTAGGTAAGTGGATTATGTACTGTTACTTTGAATCCTTTGAGCAACATTATGGCTGCAGGGTAGTGCAGTTAACTCACAATTATTAGGGTATGTTGGACAATGCAGACATCAGCAAACATATTTCTGTATATAACAAGGATGTATATATATATATATATATATATATATATATATATATATATATATATATATATATATATATATATATATACATAAATGTAGCTGTCTGTGTATGATATGTATATGTGTTCTGTAGATATATGGGAGGAGTGCATGTATCATTTTGGATATGTATAGTATATGTCTGTATGTATAGACATTTATACATAACAGGTCATATCAATGAAGGGCCAACAGAATTGCACTCATTTTTGCTGTGTGTATGGGCATGCCCAGTGGGATTGCCAGTACTTATAAGGTGATTCCACGCCACAAATAGCTGTATTCCAGTCCGTGATTTTGTATGTTACAGACATTAACATCCAACCCTGATTCTGCAGTACTACACTTCACTCAAAATGTCCACAGCATTCCCCAGCTACTTGCTGTATTTAATATGTGACTGCAGTTGGTAATGTTACACCACCAACAGACTGACAGTCTGCATACCTCTCAACTGTCCTGAATTTCACAGAATGTCCAGAGTTTTGCCTCATACATTTGGTCTGTTCCTTAGACACGTGTGGATTTCTGGTGCTTTATTGAATGTTGACATCAATACATTATACTAACTACAGACAAACAATTGTCTGTCAGACTTTATATCCATCACAATATATGTACTACTGCAACACCTTTACATCCAGCAAGGTTTATGTGACCAATATTTAAACTCTGTCCCCATGTTTGGGCCTTAGTCCTCCAAATCTTTCTGGCTTTGTCCAGATTTCTTACACTAAGAGGTTGGGAGGTATAACATTCTGTGAAAAAGCTAACATACTACTACCTCACATGCAAAACTTGTGAGTAATTCCAGATTAAACCCATCAATCCCATCAACCATGCTAGTTTCATTAGTCCACTGAGCTACACAAGTTGCTAGACAGAGAGGGGTCATCCATCACACATTCAACAGCATAATATGTACATTGTTCTCCTACATGAAGAGAGACATATAATATGTGAGAGCTATCTGTGTTACAGCCCTGAGATTGCCTGGTCCACTGCTATACCATAGCTAATATACTGTTCAAGTGGTTGTATGGGTACACTGCTGTGTTGGGGGTGGGGGAACAACAGCACATGATCAGCTTGGAGAGATAGTTGTCCAAATATCATGTGTGCCCACTGTTTAACATCCCCCTTGCCTGATGTCATGAATATTCCAACCATGAGGCCCAGTGAAAATTAAGGAACACATACTTTTGGACTGGGTATTAGGTGTCCCGTGTGGATGTTAACTCTGACCAAATATCCCACTATATTTTCTTGCATAACAGCAGCAGATCCATTCATACAATGCCTTATTATAGTAATCCTTACAGTTAGTGTGCAAGTTAGAGACTTACCTTGAGAATGCAGCAGTTGACAGAACTGTAGTTCAGGGCTGACTCTGTGTGATGCAAGCAGTACACAGCCAATACATGGATAGGTACAGGTTGTGTGGGTTGCCAGGCATTAGCTATTTTATTATATGTATGTGAGGGGGAGTAGGGTATCAGTCCTTGGGGCCCTAGGTTTTCAGTGCATGTGCTTAGCCAATGCCAGGGTGTACTGGGCATGCCTATGTCTGTCTACACAAACATCATCAAGGGGTCACTCCTCCGAGTCCCCTGTGAGTGTGGCTGTGATGACCTAGGCACTGGTGGGGGGCTGTGTATTCCTTCCCTATGCTGATCCTGCTACAGCTGCTTCCACAGGATCATATTGTGTAGCATGGCACATACTGTGATCATATGTGCACATGTGGTTGGAGAGTACTGCAGGGCTCCACCAGATACATTGAGGCACCAAAACCATGACTTCAGCAACGCAAACACATGCTCTATGATGTTCCTAGTTTGTGTATGTGCCTCATTAAGGAATTCTTTTGTGGGTGTGTGTGCATTTCTGATTGGTATCATCATTCATGGTTCCAGTGCGTAGCCAACATCCCCCAGTAAATGGCCATGTGGGATGTCCCCCCTTGCAAACATCTGGTACATCTGTGATGCATGTCAGATATGGGAGTCATGATAGCTGCCAGGGCTGCCAGCACACACATTCATGATAATGCCCTAGGAATTGGTCACAACCTGGCAGTTGATGGAGTGGTACCACTTGTGGTCAACATAGATTCTTCCCTCCTCACTGGGTGGTGCCTTGATGTGTACATGAGTGCAATCTATGGCACCCAGTACTCAGAGTAGTGTGCTACATGCTAAAAGTGTTGCATATTATTGACCTTCACCTCAGAGGTGAGGGGCAAATAAATGTGCTCACTGTTATGTGGTAGCATGGCATCCAGGAACTGTTGGAGTACCCGCAATGCTGATACCTGTGAGACCACCATCATTTCCCCATGTGGTCTTTGGAAGGTACCCGTGGCTATTATCCTAAGGGCTACACATACCTTTGTTTCCACTGGCATGGGTTCTCCTCTGTTGACTCTGGGCCTGAGTTGAGAGTGGCAGAGCTCAGTGAATTTTTGTAGTATGTCCCTGCCCACCCTGTATCACTCTACAATCTCCAGCTCATGTAGCTCCTGGAAGGTAATCCTGGCCCTGAACACTCTCCTCCTTCTCTGCCTAACCCTATTGTCAGCAGTAGCAGCAGCAGCATTGACTTCTGCATCTAACACGTACAAATGTATAAGACCTGCAGCAGCCCCTATCATTCTGTCAGTTAAAATTTCCAAGTCTGTACTGCAATGGTGCAGAGTATGAGGAAAAATCAGATTGTAGGGTGTATGCATACTTTATAGTGTTCTGCTGTAGGTGCTGCCTGTGTGATTGGCTACCTATGATGCACTGCACCTGCCTAATATATGATTGACATCATTTAATGGCCTTAGTTGAAGTTAAGCAAGGATCAACACTAATTAATACATCATTGGCCTTTTAGATACTCTGAGCAGTGTGGTGCACTGTGAAATCTCATGCCCTGTTGGTAAACACTGCTTAGCAGTTAGTACTCACCCACCCCAAATGTCCACGCTCCGCACAGTAGTGTGCCATGCAAATATGTGGAAAGACGCGCCCTGTAGGTAACCATAGCTTTAAAGTCAGTGCACACCCCCGACTTGCACACTCAGTATAGCAGCACGCCATGCAAACAGATGCAACTAAGCTCCAATCAGCTTAGAAGTTATTGGGCACACCCTCTCTTGATTTCAGCTGCCTAATCTGTGGATACCAGCACAGTTCTCTGGCTACATGGAAGGGATATGCAGATACAGTTACCCCATTATGCTATTCAGTATCTTTACCTCATTTTCAGAGGGATCCATGCTCACAACCTTGATAATACACGCTTCCAAACCCTTCCATATTAGCAACAGCACCAGTGCACCATTATAGATACTGCACCCAGGGTCCTGTAATACATTTCTGTCTCATGATATTAATATTTGATTTTTCCATTTTTTTATATATAAGGCATGTTTGTGCACTGCAGCATGCCTCTCAAATATGCTGAAATTATTAAAAAAATAATACATTTTAATATATTTACTGTAAATTTTGGAACATAAAGAGGATAGTTTTGCTCATATTTGTGTGTGCTATGCAATTTCTGTCTGTCTACCTACATTTTTACAGCCTCTTTTGTCTGTCTACAGTCCTGTACATGGAATTTTTCCATGTGCACTATGGATAACAGGGTCTGCAGAGCTGCCTGTCTGCTTGCTGGATCACTCTACCTGCCTCATTTGCATGAGATTCACCTGCTTATGAGGTGATTTGCATGCCATGGAATTTTCCATGTTGGTGCTCTTGTGTGCGCCACTCAGCATAGTTTACTGAATCTAAAAATGTTCACTCCCGTTTTGCCTATGAGGAAAAATAAAACGCATAGGCTTTATTAAATTCCCCCTGTCTCTTCTCAACATATCACTAGGTATGTTCACCAGAGAAAGAACAACATTTTGAGCCAAAATGAAGGATATCTCTGAGAAGCTGGGACAGTTGAAAGCTATAAGCTTAACTCTTGCAGTGACAGGACCAAATTAATAGGTGAATTACCTACTGACTTATACAGACAAAGAGACACAGATGCACGCACACACACACACACACACACACACACACACACACACACACACACACACACACACACACACACACACACACACACACACACACACACAGCTCTTAAGTCTCCTTTGCTTTTCTACTATTTTGGAGATATCCACCAAAGATGCAATTATTAGCCTTTATTTTTCATTTATAGCACATGTTTATAATCCATTTTTATTTTCATTCTAGACCAGACACATCACCACCTGAGTTTTTTTTTTTTTTTAATCACAGGGTCTGTCTACATATAGTTTTTAGTCTGCCTGTAACTGATCAGTAGCACTTTGCAGACAGGCCTCAGCATGATTTGTTTTATTAAAAGCAAGGTTGGTTTTGTTATATCAAATAAGGATTTGCAAAAAAAAGGGAGGCCTTACAATACGTACCTTCTGCTCTGATTCTAGAATCGTTTAAGGTATATAAAGGGTAGTATAATTTGTCAAGAATTTTTAGTTCTTTTCAGCTTAGTAAAAACATTCTGTTAAATCATCACTTCTATAGAACATGCATACATCTAGATTGTCAAGGCAATGTAGACTAGAAAAGCTTATGTGGGTGCACAGGGATTATTATGTGAAAGTAAACGCAGGCTGTAATAGCAGGAGCTAAATGGGTATTCCAGAATGGGTACAATGTTGGGGGCTGTTTGTTCTGCACATTGTCTAGAGCTGTGTCTGTGATGCAGTGTTGTCCTGTGCCAATGAGCTGCCAACCCCTACATGGTTTGTATGTGAACAGCTGCATATGTGCATCAGGGAACAGTTGAAGGCACTTGAGGTAGCATAAACATGAATCAATAAGGTGTCCAGATTGCTCTCTTGCCATACTGATATATCTCTTGTTGGATAACTACTATGTATTTGCTGATTTTGTGCTGACACTAAGTGATTCAAGCTGCTGTTATAATGCTGCTTCTCATTTTTCCTTGATGAGTATTATTTAAGCATCCAGAATTACAGACGACCCATTAACATTTCTAATATTTTATTTATTTATTTATTTTATTTTACATTTGTTGACTGGGCTAGTCTAGCTGGATACATGTCCATTTTCAGTAGAGGCCCAGGGAGATAAGCTCCAAGCAGGTAAAAAGAGAAAATACAATACTTAAACAATACTATACATAAATTTCAATGTTTGGACTTTTAAAAATTCAAATTAAGTCTAGAGGTATAGACTCAAAACATGGTTTAAGATACAGCAATTTTAGATACACACAAGGTCAGAAGATAATAATATTTAGGCCTAAGAAAGAGAGATGGAGGCATAAGAAGGTTATGGAAGAATAGAATAGGAAAAAAAATACCCTGGCTAGTATATGTTTGGTTTGCATAGAAAAATTGATGTAGAGGGTACATGGAACAGGAATAAGGGTTGAAAGCAAGACGAGAGAAATAAGGAGAGGAAGTAGGATTCAGTCTGGTTTAGAGCAGGGACAAAGCCAGAGAATTTTCAGATGGTCCTTAAGGTTTTTTTTTTTTTTGAAGAGAGATGTAGATGAGAGAGATGTGAGTGTTCTAGGGAGCTGGTTCCAGATTTTGCCCACCACATTAGTAAAGAGTGAGTCACCTGCTTTGTTGTTAGATTTAACATTGGAAATGAGTAACTTATTAGCTGAGCGAAGTGTTTCCAGATTTTTATAAGGGGAGATCAGGTTAGTAAGGATAGGGGTATTATTTGGGTGGTAGAGAATTTTTTGTATGATCACTAGTTGATTATACAGAAGATGGTTTTGAAGTTCGGACCATCCAAGTTGTTTGAGATTAAGACAGTGATGGGTTCTGAAAGGAGTGCCTGTGGCAAATCTGGCTATGTTGTTATAACTGGTTTCAAGCTTGCTTAGATTGTGCCTTGATAGATTGGTGTATATAGCAGAGGCATAGAATAGGGTGGAAGCGAGGTGAGTCTGGGCAATGGAGGTTCTAGCTTGTGGAGTGAGGAAGGGTTTGACTCTATACAGGGAGCCTATTTTTTATTAACAGACTGAATAGTATTGTTGATATGGTCATTAAAGTTGATTTTGTTATCTATGATAATGCCCAGGAGACATGTAGTAGTATCAGGGGAAATAGTAGTTCCATTATTAGAGGTAATTATGAAGTCGATCTCTGGTGACTTTAGGGTAGGAGCAAAAAGTAGAAGATTTTTGGGGGGGGATTTAGGAGAAGGCAATGATGGGTAAACCAATTTTCAACAGTGTTAAATACTGTTTGAGTGAGGGTTTGAAGAGAGGTTGCTGATTTAGCAGTACAGATCAAGGTTGAGTCATTGGCATATTGTATACAGGTGGCTTTAGGAAATACAGTGTTGAGATAATTAATAAAAATTGAGAAAAGAAGAGGGCCTAGGATAGATCCTTGAGGGACTCTAATGTTTACGGGTAGAGGTGTAGAGAGAGTATTGTCCCAGAGCACTGTTTGTTGTCTATTTTCAAGATAGGATGTAAACCAGTTTATTGCTTGTGGGTCGAGAGATTGGGCTTTTAGTACATTGATCAGTAATTTGTGGTTCACCATATCAAAGGCTTTGGATAAGTCAATGAATAATGCAGAAGAAAGATAGTTATTATTTCGATTTCTGTTGCTACAGTCTGTGAAAGTTAGTAGGGCAGTAGTTGTACTATGAAAGGGCCTGAAGCCATGCTAGCTATTGGCTAGTAAATTATTATGGAGCAGATGTTGAAGTAGTTGATAGTGAATACATTTTTCCATTATTTTGGCCAGAGGGGAAAGTAAAGCAATAGGTCTAAAATTAGAGATATCAGTGGAATTACCACCTTTATGTAAGGGGATGATATGAGAGACTTTCCAAATGGATGGGATGTTTCCTTCTATGATTGTTCAGTTTATAAGGATGGATATAGGATATGCAATGACTTTGGCTGCTATTTGAAGGTATTCAGCCAGGAGGCAGTTGGCAGAAGGGGTACAGTGTTTGAGTTTTTATAGGAGTTTACAGATAAAGGATGTTGGTACTGGTTGTATATGCAAGGAGGGCACTGAGCTATTTGTGTTTTGGAAAGGGGTGGGGGAAGTAGGGGATAGTGTATTAGCAAGAGTTTGGATAGTTTCACTGAAGTAATTGTTAAAGGCATCTGCTATTTGTAAAGGATTATTATGTGGAACTGATGATGGGGCTGGAGTTTTGGTATGTCCTGGTTTGAGTAGCTTGTTGATGCCTGACCAGAACTTTTGAGGACTTTTCGGGTGTGTTTGTTGAAGGAAGAAATAATAGTTTTGTTTATCTAATAAAATGTATTTTTTGGTTGAATTTCTTAGCTGTTTATAGAGTAGGTGGTCAGCAGAGCTCTTAGTGGCTCTCCATTTGGTCCATATTTTGTTTCTAAGGAATATTTTTTCTCTGGTTTGTGTTGTGAGCCAAGGGGCTGCTTTGTTTCTAATTCGGGAAGAGCGAGGAGGGGCATGATGATCTAGGATTTGTAAGAATTTAGTATTAAAGTAGGAAACAGCTTCATCTAGTCTAAGTTCTTTCAGAGAAGACCAGTTGCAGGCCTTTAGTTCTCTTTGAAAGCTCTCAGCTTGAAAGTGATTTTTTGAGCGATAGGATGTAAAATTGTTGTTATTAGGACTATGACCTTTTTGCTTTGCTATATAGGTTAATACATGGTCACTAATGTCATCAGAAAGTGTTCCTGGTGTGTAGGTTTCAGGATGACTATTTATAAGGATACAGTCAAGGATGGTCTCTTTATTACTAGGTTTGCGAATTCTTGTGGGGGTGTTTATTATTTGTGTGAAGCCATAAAGATTAATAAGGCTGTTAGGTTTGGAGGAGCTACAGGTAGTCCAATCAATGTTAAAATCACCTAGTACAATTGCTTCTTGAGGGAGATGGGTGGAAAGGGTATTAAGAATATTTTCTAAAGTGTTAATATTGTTTCCTGGAGGAATATAGGTACAAATGATATAAATAGATTTTGATTTGTTAAGGTGGAGTTTGATGGAGAGGGCTTCGGCATTATTATCAGAGGGCAATAACACATTATAGGATGAGACTAGGAGTTCTGATTTATATAAGATGGCTACACTGCCATGCTTTTTGGAAGTTCGGTCATTTCTGAGGATGTTGTAACCAGGTGGGGTTATTTCTAGGTCATGAGTAGAGGGTTTCAGCCAAGTTTCTGTAAGGCAAAGGATATCAAATGCATACACTTGTAAAAGAGCATGCAGTTGACTAAGTTTGTTATTAATGCTACGGATGTTAAGTTGAGCAATTCTTAGTGAGTTTGCTACTTGCATAGAGGTAGAAATATTTTTGGATATATGTTGTTGTGGGTTATTGTAGAATTGTTGATTTGGGCCAGGATTAGGATGAATATCACCATCTAATAGGAGCAGAGTGGGATGTTTTGGTAAAGTCTTTATGCTTTTAAAGTACTTGGGTAAGTTTATCTTATTGGAAAAGTAAAGAATATGGGGACATCTATGAAATCTTGGGAGTAGGTATGCTGAGGTAGAAGTTATGTTGCTATGGGAGAGGGAGCTAGGGTGTATGTTAGGTAGTGTTTGTTGGTGTGGAGGTACATAATTAACTAGAGAGAAATGTTCATAGATGGTTAAAGTGTAGGGAACAGCTAGAAAAAATAATGAAGAAATAAGAAGAAGATAGCTTTTATAGTTAGTGTTCTGTGAGAAGGTCATTTGAGGTAATAGGGTAGTAGGGTAATATAAAATGTTAGATATAGTTAGATTATGAGATATAATGTGGTAGAATAGATACGTGGTGACTAGAAGGGGAAGTAGCAGTAAAGAGAGAGTCTGTAGGGCTGATAAAATTGTCCTATAAAAGCAGGGAGGAAAGGGTTCAGAAGAGAGTTAACAGTGGGAGTGGATGTTAAGTAGTAGTGAGAGATGATTGGGGAAATAAAAGTAGTGGGTGTGGCTGAGTATGTTCAAGTGTAACAGCACTTACACTTACACACTTACAATAAGTATTAGTTTTCATCTTATTTATGCTACTAGGATAGAATTTTGCTTTGTGTATGAATTGATATATTTTAAGTGACATGAGGAGTAGATACATTCTGTATGCATGCCTAATTACTCAGACTAGCTGTGCATGTTCACATGCTGCACATTTACAGGACACTAGGGTGCATTGCTCGGGTAAGGCATAATTCTCATGCTGCACTTTGGTGTTGTATACTTTCATGGAGATGGCTGTTGATGCTAGTGCTCCACTATGACTACCTGTCTGGTGTGTAAAGGAGAACAAATTACCTCTCCTTAGCACAGCCAGTTCAGGATATAACTGTTAGAGTCCACTGAATGTAACTTCCTTGTCTCCCATCCATCTGCCCTTCTTCATCTGTGGTTGTCATGTGTGTCTGTGTTCCTTCAACCTGCCTTCACTCTCTATTCATCCCACTTGTTCCTTTCAGTACTCACTTCTTCCCTTCTCTCTCTCTCTCTGT
This sequence comes from Protopterus annectens, assembly GCF_019279795.1. Classification (NCBI taxonomy): domain Eukaryota; kingdom Metazoa; phylum Chordata; order Ceratodontiformes; family Protopteridae; genus Protopterus; species Protopterus annectens. The sequence goes on from NC_056725.1 coordinate 957,164,080, forward strand.
CTATCTATGTATGTATGTGTGTGTGCGTGTGTGTGTGTGTGTGTGTGTGTGTGTGTGTGTGTATTTTATATATATATATATATATATATATATATATATATATATATATATATATATATATATATATATATATATATATATATATATATATATATATATATATATGGGTCTGGTTCATTTCTCCGAAAGCAAGACCAAATCGCCGAAAGCACAAATCGACAAAAAATAATTTTGCCAAATTTAATTTCTCTGAAAATAGTGGCAGTGTATATGCCTTTTTCCCCACTGTAATGCAATCCTGGAGTTACAATATATAGTTGGGGGGGTGTGGGGTTTGGGGGGGGTAGCCCTCCACCTAGTTTGATTAAAAAAAAACTTACCCTCTTAACAGAAACTGTATAGTATAATTCAAGCTAGGTGGGGGGCTACACCCTTCGCACCCCCCAATGTGGGGGCTGTGCCCCTCACACTCCCCAACTATATATTCTAACTCCAGGATCACACTGCAGTGGGGAAAAGGGCATATGCATTGCCACTACTATTTTCAGTGAAATAAAATTTGGCTAAATGAGTTTTCAGCAATTTGTGCTTTCAGATATTTGGTCTTGGTGGAATGAAATTTGGCAAAATGTGCTTTCGTTGAAATATACCAGATCCATATATATATATAGGTATATATAGATATATATATATATATATATATATATATATATTTATATATATATATATATATATATATAGATATATATATATATATATATATATATATATATATATATATATATATATATATATGTATGTGTGTGTGACTGTGTTTGTATAAAATGGGCTTGTCATTCAACATAACAACATTCTAACTTTCCTCTCAATCTGTTTTACCTTGCAGTGTTTCTGCTGTGTCTTCCTCTACTCACAATACACCTTTTTCTTGCTTTCCTGAATTTCCATTCCACTCCCTTTGATGAGGTGTCCAGTTTACATGGGGCTAATTAATTGGTTCTTAAGACCTCCTATACTGCATTGTTTTTTATTTCATTAATGACTGCTTGCTGTATAGACAACAGTGCATACTGCCTGCTCCTATTTGTTATCTGAGGTCTCACAAGTTTCAGGCAATACATAACAGATGTTACTTTTCATCAGGTCTGTCATTCCTCTTCAGTTACAAAGTTTCTTCTTCATCTTTCCTACCTCCCAGAAGTGCAGCTGTCTACCTAATTGTGCAATTTGTACCTATTTCTTTACTCATGTCTATTTAACACTATTATGTTGTGTGCCTATTCAGCGTTAACTCTATGCCATTTTAATGCATTGAATCCAGATCCTTCTCTCATAAAAATATCAAATGAACCTGAAGGTTACAGCAGCTGTAAAAGTCAGCTGTAAATATTGTTAAGCATATGCTAAAGATGGCTTCTTTCTTTCTCAGACTTCTCTGCAAGATATCCAGCAAATTGTCATGGAATCAGAGGAAAAAACATTGCTGTGTGGTAAGTCCTAATTTATTCTTGGTGCTTAGCTGCATGATTATTCTATTCCCAAAGCAACTGTAACAAATAACAGGCTGTCAAAAAAAAGAGTATTCATATTATATCTTCATAAAAATGTTATCAAGTGGGCATTTGCATTAAGATCATCATAGTCTGGAAGAGAACTGGCCTACTTGTGCCTTTTAAGAAGATTTATATAGAGCATTAGACCCACTATTCTCACCGGGTTTTTTTTCAGATTGTACTAAGATGAATTCTAAGCTTCTCTGAGCATTAAGACATCAGAAATGAAGCTTCACATTTAAAAGGCAGACTATATTTTAACTACTCAATATAGCCGTCAGTAGATCGCTGTCTTCTGAATCACATCCAGCTCCTAGAGTAACCCTGTGTACAGTCACTACTACTAATTAATATATGAAAACAATGTCAAAATAACTGTAATTGGCTATCTAAAAGGAAAATTATTTGAAAATTAAATCTCATTTAAAAGATGTTATTGTGTCAGTACTTTGCTGTGGGATCTCTATTCAGAGAGGACTTTTCACTTGTACCTTATAAAAAACTGTGTTCAAATCATGAAGTTCATGACATTTAGATTTTTTATCTTGTTTTAGATTCTTTCACTAAGTTTATAAGCTACTTCCATCTCCAGTCAAAAATATTAATATGTCAGCTGTATGCCCCATGCTTCAAAAGGCCGAATCTGTTTATTAGTCAGTATAGTTTTACATAATACAAAATACATATAAACAAAGGTACTAGGCACCAGTCAGTCTGCCTGAAAAACCGCTTCGATATTATAACTTAAATGTAAATATTTGTAATATGGCAACTTCACTGGAGTGCCTCTGCATGCTAGGGAAATGCCTTAGTTGTGGTTTACAGGTGAACAAGTTGCACTGAATCCTAGGGGTCTACGAGTTTCATATTTTTTCTTTTGGTTGTTATCTTACTCACCAAGGGTCACAAGAATCTTACAAACCAGTCAGGAAGGTTAATACATCCAGTATGTGGTGAGGGTTCTTAATCTAAAAGGGCAGCATTATTTTAAAAGTCAGTATAGTATAGATTTACATGGTGTTACACAAATGCATGTAGCAGCAGTAGATATTTTACAAGCTGCCTGAAAAGATAACTGGAAATTTTTATTTAGTCATTGGTACTGTATGGGGAATTAACTTCAGAAATCAGTATTGGCCAGGGCTTGGCTTTCTCATATTTTTCAAAAATGAAAGACCCTGCTCTGCCTCTTATTTTTAAAGATGAAATTGTCACTAACCATAAAACCTTACCGGCAGAATATAAGCAAATACATTAGATAACCAAATATTCCATTGCTCATAAGTTAAATAATTATATGTTTTATATAGTATTATATTATAAGGATCATGATCAGGTCTATCTGATCATAACTCACTTGTTATGTGTTCTCAACATGGATGTCAAAAACATTCACATCGACAACAGTGCAAAGGCAAGGTCAAGAGGTAAATCTTGGCATCCATGTCGAGAACACATAACAAGTGAGTTATGATCAGAGAGACTTGATCATAATTCTTTGTAATTCATGGTGCTTTAACTGCCACAATGCACTGCTAGTTAGAGAAAAAAGCATAGGTGTATGAAAACTTTGACAATTCCGAAAGCTGCAATACAATTAGTGTTGCCTCACAGACACTGGCCAAAAGTTAAATGAATCTTTAATACTATAAAAGAGTATAATACATTGCATGTGGCCATATGTGAAAAAAAAAGTGTGGCAGTCTGGCAGTCTGAAGTGTTTTACAACTAATACCTGATGTAACATCTCAGTGCTGTTCTGTTGTTGCTGACACTGATTGCTGTGTATGCTTTAGTATGAGACTAGATCTTAACAGTGCTGAAAGGTGCTTAACAAAACTTTGTTAAACACCTTTTATGTCACAAAGGTGCTTAAGAAAACTGCCTTTTCCTTAATATGGAGCATAATTGTTGTGGTCCATGTGATGCATATTAATTTAATATATGAATTCATCTAATTGTTACATATTGCCTGGTAGTTTAACTCAGAGGGTTAAGAAAATGAACTAAAAATGAGCTTTATCCTGTAGTCCTGGGTTTAATACTTTCAGATTCCATTTACAAACTATGTGATGCTGAGCAGTAACTTACTGCGACAGTGCTCATGGCAACCCCTCCAGTTGGCTCACCCAGTTAACAGTAAAAAAGTACACTTGTATAAGTAAACTTTCCATAACAGCAGATGTTTGAATGACCACTGCTGCAGTAGCTTTATTTATATGGGCTTATATCCTGCCAAGGATAACCACCAGACAGTGGATGCCATGCCGTCCAGAGCTTTTCTGCCAAAAGAGAGAGTGAGGCTGATCCCTGAAAGGACAATGCTAGGAAGAACAAAGAATGAACAGCCACACCCTAGAATAAACAACACACCACAAATAAATACATAAAATAAAGTGGGAGTGGAGGGAGGGAGTAGTTGCTGCAGCAGTGACCATTTGAACATCTACTGTTATAATAAGTATACTTACACAACTGTACCATGTTCGTTATACTGACCACTGCTGCAGTAACCTTAGCTATACGGGTAAATTTTTCATTCCACTTTCCAAATATAGTAAGCTAGGATAAAGTCCAAGAACACCTAGAGAATGGTCCTTGCAAAGTTTGATCTAGACCTAGAAAAGGAATAAAGCTTATAGTGATTTGAAAAAGTTTGTAGAGTGGACCAAGTTGCAGCTTCTAGAATCTACTACTAATAGTTACCTCTAGAATCCAACCGTTTCCAAGAAGCCATGGATGAAGAAAAGCCCTGGTAAACTGGCCCTTGATCCTGCCTGGAAGAGTTTTGTTGTGGTTAATAGCCATAGATAACCATTTGGAAGCAGTCTGTATTGACACAGGTTGTCCCTTCTTCTTACCTTCACAAAAAAGTATAGCAGATTTGAAAATCTGGGAGATTTGGTTCTATCAAGATAGTATCTGAGTTGTTAGTAGACATCTAAGATGCTAAGTATCCTACCTTCCTCATTTTTAAGATCATTAGAGAAAATGGGGGAATGAAAAGTTTGGCTTAAAATAAACTTGGATACCACTTTAGTCATAACAGACAGATTAGTTCTCAAAGAAACCATAACCCTGTTGAAAATGGAATAGGGTTTACCCACCATAACAGCTTGCAATTCAGATACTCGTCTTGCAGAAGTCAGTAAAATCAGTAATGTTAAGAACCTTAAGTCAGCCTAATTAACTGGTTCAAATGCAGCAGGTGTTAGCATCTGTAACACAACATTAAGATCCCAAGCAAAGCTCACTGGTTTTCTTGAAAGAGAAGGATCCATGGACAAGCATTCTAACATGGTCAATAAATGACCCCTCATGGAGGAGTAAGAAAGGCCATAGGAAAGTAACTCACATTAATATCTTTAAACTAGAACACAACTAGTCCTGAATGGATGGTGGTTATGGCACCAACTAGAAAACCGTTTCCATTTGCTAATATATGATTTTCTTGTAAAAGGTGTTCATGCCTCCATTGGTACCTGCTGCCCATCTTCAATAAACAGGTATCTAAAGGAAAATAAGACTCTAGCATCCATTCAATCAGCTGAAGCTGGTTTGGGTCAGGGTGTATTAAAAATCCTTCATCTTGTGTGAATAGATGCAGTCTGTGGTAATTGCCCCTGGCCATTTCCATGAAAATTCTGAACTTCTGTCGCCTGGTCAAGAAAAGGAGTTACCTCAAAGATCCTGGGGGATTCCTTCTGAGTATTCAGAAGTAGCCTAGATATCAGTGGAAAGGGTGGAAAAAACATACAAGAACATTCCTATCAAGGAAAAGGCATCTGTCTTTAGGCCTTCTAGCATAGAGTCCTGGAGAAGAATCTTACCAGTTGATTATTTAGAGAAGAGGCAAATTTGTCTGCTAGTGGAAAGAGTGGAAAAGCATACAGGAACATTCCTGTCAAAGAAAAAAAAAGTCATCTGTCTTCAGGTCTTCTAGCACAGAGTGCTGGAGCAGAATCTTGCCCACTGATGAGAGGAGGCAAATGGTTCTGCTAGAGGAAATCCCCACAGATGGATCAAATCTTGGAAGACCCCCTAATCTACGTTGAATACATGATGGTCTGCCCTGTCCTGCTCAGCTTGTCTGCCACACAGTATTGCTCTGATGGAATGAAAGATGCCTGTAGAGCATGACTTAACTGTGAAGGTATATCACAAGCTAACATGACTAATCTGTAAAATGGGTACAAGCTGGATCTCCCCTGCTTGAAGATGCACTACATGGCTGTGGTATTGTCTGAACAACTTGAAGAGGTCCCGGGGGTCAAAACTGATTCAGAGAGTTTTGTGCCTTGATTAGGACAAATATTCATTTCATATTTATGTACTTGCATCTGTCCAAGGTGTCCCACACACCTCGCACTATTATCCCTCATGAAACTGTGCCTCACAGAAAGTCCAAGACATCTATGATGACTGACTACATTGAAATAGGGACAAAACCCCATCACTGGGATTTGAAAAGACAAGGGATGTTAATGCTGTGATAAAAGTGACTTCATATACCATGTGGAGTCGTGTCAGGGTTATCATGAGAATTAGATGCCATGAGATGAAAATTCTGAGGTATTATCTCACAGTAACCAAAGTCTGAGTGGAAAACCTTAGACATAGCCCTTGATATAGAGCTATTTTTCCCATGGAAGAAAAGTTCTTTGAACTGAGGTGTCCAGCCTATACCCCAGGAACACAATCCTGTATGAAGGAGTCAAAAAGGACTTATTTTATTTATTATTATTATTAATATTAATCCCCCAAGATCTTTGAGGTAACTCCATTTCTTGACCAGGTGACAGAAGTTCAGAATTTTCATGGAAATGGCCAGGGGCAATTACCACAGACTGCATCTACTCACACAAGATCAATGATTTTTAATACACCCTGACTTTTGAATGTTCTCTTGGAATTCCATCCTGTATAAGAGATCTCTAACACAAGTGACAGATAACACTGTCATGACACTTTGAAATAGACTTTGCAAAGATAAGCAAGTAATCTAAGTACTGAAAGAAGAAAATGGATACCCTGTAGCCTGCAATGAGCTATAACTGGAGCTAGACACTTAGTAAACACTCTTGGCACACTGGATAGTCCAAATGGTGAACACTCTTGGTGCAGTGGATAGTTCAAAGGGTAAAGCAGAGAACTGATAAAGTGATCCAGATACACATATCCTTAACAAATGTCTAAAGTCTGGATGAAAAGGAGTGTAATGATAAGAATCTTTTAAATCTAGAGATAACAGGAAATGTGAATGAAGAAGAAGAGGTAACAGATTGTGAAGTGACATAATTTTGAAGTTAGGCATTATCAGATACATGTATATGAAGAAAGATCCAAAACTGGTCTCCAGGCATCATTTTCCTTTGACAATAAAAAACATCCTTGAACAAAGACCTTTTCCATCTTGGAAAAGAGGAAATTATTCTGTCACTCCCTGGAACAGCATGTGTTAAAGGACAGGTGAAAATAAAAGATTCTGGTCAGGTGGATGAGGAATAACCCCCTGGCAAGGAGGAATGTCTCCTCTGTGCCATCTATAACCTTTATGAATGATGTTCGGAATCCATTTGTCTGAAACTATCTGTTGTTAAAGAGAAAAATCGAGATTCAGACTTTCTGGAAGGGAAAATTGATGGCTAGGGTGGGACAGCAAAAAAATCCCTTAAATAGTCAAACTGACTAGTTAGACTGTCCTTGATTTTGGTAGTTCTTAAATTCTTTATTGTAACCCCCTCACCATTATGTAAAAATTGGATGAGGTATTAGAGAATCCCTTAGAAAATTAGAAAAACAAAGAGAAAATCTTATAGATTCCTTGATTTAACTAACCCCTTTCATCACCCTTTTGGATCACCTCTGCAGCAACCAAAAAGTAAATTTCTGTCCAGAAGAGAAAATACATTGTTATTATTCATAGGTTCATAGGTAGGTACTAGGCTATTGGCCCTAGGGCCTATATAAGCCTAGCCAAAAAGGTACTCTGGCTTTCACCATCCAAGAAAATTATTTTCCTGTGTCCCTGTCAAACAGAGCCACAGAAGTGATCACTGGGGTGAATTACCCAGATCTATTATTCACATAGACCTGGGAGGTTCTGAGAACACAGCCAGGCAAACCTTCTTAAAACAGTATCAAAGGTCATAGCCCAGGAAGTGCCATCAATGGATTTATATACACACAACACAAACACACACACACACACACACACACACACACACACACACACACACACACACACACACACACACGCACACACACACACACACACACACACGCACGCATGCACGCACACACACACACACACACACACAAGCACACATTGTAAACAGAGAGCAGTGACTTGTACACTCGAAGAAACTAAATCATTTAACATGGATGTTTTCTCACAAGAAGAAACTGCAGACCAAGCATTCCTTATATTTTCACAATCAGTCAGAATACACATTAACATGTGAGCCTGACAGTTCAAAATTCTGAAAATCAAAGTTGCAGAGGCATACACTATTTTCCTATACCCATCAATAATCTTCCCATCCTTATCAAAAAGGTGAGGATAGGAATTAAGTAACTGTTTACTTGCAGTAGGGTTAACTGTTGGATCAGGTTTGGGAAAAGTTTATAAAATTAAAAAGACTGAGGAACTTTACGCACTCTGCCTTTTTAGGGGCAGCAGGCTGGCTATCAGGAAAAATATAGGCGGTCACACACACATAAGCTGGCTGAACTGGAAGAAATAGTGAAGGTTCAGGAAATTCCTTCTGTAACAATTCTTAAAATTTTCTGAGGGACTGAGAAACTTCAGTATACTCCCGCTGAAAATATTGGCACATTCTGGAAATAGTCTCAAAGAGAGAGAGATAAACCCTAAAGGGAGAATTAGAAACTGAGCTCTACTGTGAGTCTAAATCAAACAACTAAGAAGAAGGCCTGTATCTGTCCATACGTCTTCCTGTCCAGATTCAGAATCTTGAATCTCTTCATGAAAGGATGTATCCTTCTTTCTTTTACCAGAAAACAATAAATAAAAAGGATTAAAAGCCTGAATAAAACGCTGGATCAAGTAAACTAGTCCTGTCTAAGGAAAGTTTAGGAAGAGTAGATACATTTAGTTTTCTGTTTCTTTTTGACAGACAGAATGGGGTCAACATTGTTATAAATGGCAGCAGTAGCTTCCCCAGGGATAGGCAGAACATTCTGACAAAATAGGGAAGCCTTCCCAGGACCAACAAGAGTGTGTCTCCCTTACCAGCTAAGGGGGCCCAAAAGCAACAGAGGATGTGGCTAACCTTTGGTCCATAATGGCCGTAGTTGTTACAACAGAGGGATCCAGGCTAAAAGATGAGTGATCTGAAGTACAAAAATGGCCATAACAGATTCCTCCACCTGCGGCTTGTTAGCCTGCTGTGGTGGCAAAAGCTGTTTGCCTAATGTTTTCTTTTTGTTACTGGAAGAAGGACTAGTCATGGGACCAAAAGTTTGTTCAAGCTTAAGCTCAAAATGGTGTCTCCTGAAGAAAATAAGCAGCAAAAGCCAGTAAAAAGTGAGTCTTTAAAAGTCACTTTTTTCACACAAATACACAGTAAAAAGTATTTTAAAACACTTGCCAGCCCCCAAAAGTAAAATAAACAGAATTTCTACACATAAAAAATGTTTTTAAATACTTTAAAACAACGTTTAAACTGACAGGAAAAAAGCACTGTTTAATAGCTTTAAAATAACTTGAACAGGAAAGTATTAATAATCACCAAAGACAAATGAATGGAGGATTTTTTCCCCAAAAAGAACTTATCTGCCCAGTGAAGGAATAGCACAAGCTGGCAATTGCTCCTCATAAGCCTCAGATGATCATGCTCTTAAGCAACAGTATAGCTCTGAAGGGCTTGGTGCCAAAATATGTCTTTTAGTCAGCTCAGGTCAAGCTGTCTGACAGTTTGGACATAAAGAAGGTGCCCTGACACTTTGGAAGATGTCTGGCTGTCATATCCTTGGTAAGATATAAAACCATATAGCTAGTGCTACTGCAGTAATGATCAATATGATGAAATATGCTCTTACTGCTTTATAATGATAATGTTAACCTTTAATGAATCTGTGCTCTTTAGAGTAGCAACAAAAATATTTACAGGTGAATACCTGCCTGCAAAGAGAAAGCATATTAAGGAAAACTCTAGACCAGAAATAATCAATAAAACATTTAATAAAAGTGATCCAGCTCCTGTAGCAAAGTAGGAAATGAGCTTTACATGATCATATATGTTGATGATTACAAACTGGGTAATAAAATTACTTTAATGCTCAATAAAGGATGCCAAAGTTTTCCAAGGTGGTCTGCAAAAAAATAAATAAATAAATAAATAAATAAATAATCTTACTGTCACAAGCACAGGACCCAAAATATGACCAATATGAGACCCTAAAGTGCAGGTCATAAATGTCCAAAAAATTATCAGCAATTAAACCAAAAATCAGGAATCTTTAAAACTTGCTGTTGCATCATTTAACTGTTTATGCAGACAGACTTCCCACAAACAACTACAGTCTATGGAGGCTGTGCCACAGTTAGTACATATATGTGCCAACTCCAAGATTACTGTATTTCAGAGTAGGATGAATAACCTAATGTACTATTTCCTCAGACTTAGTATCCATTCCCTACTTCAGCTATTCTGAGGATTACGTTTGTGGTCCTTGGAATTTCACCAGACACCATGGAAGTTATGACTTCACCTTTAGTGATATTACATGCACTATTATGAAGCCTGGCAAAAAGGGAATAAATTATGATTGCAAACTAAATGGTCAAATCATAAAAAGGCACCATAATTAAATATCTAGGGTCAATGGTAGATAGCAATTCAAAGTTTCATCACAATTAAATATCTACGGATGATGGTAAATACCCAATTCAGAGTTTTACCATAATTAAATATCTAGGGACAATGGCAGGTAGCACTTCAAAGCTTCACCATTGTGTAAGTCAATAAAGCATATTCTTTAGCCAATCTAATTCTAAAGAGCATATATCAAGATTAGTGAACCACTTTTAAATGGCAAAATAAGAATGTGCCACGTTGTACCTCACTAACTTATTGGTTTAAATAGTGCCATGTTTGGCTGCCTTCAAAGAAGCCAACTTAAACAACATGAATGTATTTGATGGTGTTCTGCAGTGTGACCCTATCATCTGTAATAACATACTCTGAGTGTGTGCAGTGTTATACAACATAACAAGGAGGAAGCAGTTTCCGGAGGGAAGCTGTATACAGAAGGAATATCTCCCACCATACCAAGCAGCAGAGGGTGAGTCGAATGAGAAGTTATGTAAGGTGCAAAGGGGTGAACATGTGACACAGATTCTGGAATAGTATGCCATGGTACTGATAGACACTAGCTCATAGTAAAGAATATACACTATAATAATAATATGTGAAGCATTTAAAACAAATACCCATGTGCTTACCCATATATAGACTAGCTTTGAAAGGGACCACTGTCATTTTTAACTTGTGCATCAGGGACTGTAATGGTGTGTGTATGTGGATGGTTAAGCTGGGACTCAGCTTCAGCATTAGTTGCAGCACTGCACCTTCATCTAACAGACAGAGCCAGGGCATACATGGAATATGTGTAGGAATCCCCAGCATCTCTCTGTCCAAGTGGTATTCCTGTTCTAGAAGAATCACTGGTAGTAACACTTCATTGGCCAAAGGAAAGCGTGTTGCATAACTGTGACAGATATCCTGTACCAGACATGGTACTGGTCCTAGTACAGTGGTCTTGGGGATGTCCTCTCCTCCACTTTGTACCTACACACTCAATGTCAATGTGGAAATGGTGGCACTGTGTGACCATAACATTGGCTTCCTAATGCATGATGCCCACATCAGCAGAGGCAGAGGTGAATTGTCTCACTGAAGCATGATTAGCACATGGCACAGGAGCACACGAGGACCTGCCATATGCAAGGAGGCAATCAATCTTGTCAGTGGTGTCACACATATGGGACATGTACTCCCATGGGTCATCACACACACATACACACACACATACACACACACACACACATACACACACACACACAAATGCCATCCATTTCAACTCATTATTTCTGTTCAGAAAGTCAAGCAGATTTTAACTATTCCCTAACATTTTGTGGAGTGACAGCTGTCTGTTTCAAATTAGTTCTTTATATTACCAATCAGTAAATCTGAATATCACTTAAGTAGTTACATTTATACCTATTGCAGAATGATTATAGTTTTGCATTCTACTTCCTAATTTTCTTTATAGATTTATATTTGAGTGTTTAACTTCTATCCTTTCAGCTATTAACCATCATACAAATGCATACAGCAAGTAATGATTTTGCTTCAGGATCATGTGACCCAGAATCATACCTCTCGACTGTCCCGATTGTCATAGAATGTCCAGATTTTTTGCCTCATAATTTTTGTCTGCTCCTCATAAAAGTTGTGTTTTTCTGTAAATCACTGAGGATTGAAGATAGTAAGTAGTGACATATATTTGAGTCTCAGAGTTCATATCCTTCAGTAAATAATTATTACAAGCTAACTCTTTACTACTATTTATATTTTCCACCCTACTGAATGTCAATTTGTTTTCAAATATTGTATAAACTTGTGCTGATTGTATCAGAACTCTGGCTTTGATTATTGCTTAAAACCACTACCATGACTCTGTAACTTTGATCACACAAATTACTTGTACTCTCTTTACAAACATTTTTTGCTTTATAATGTATTTTAAGCTTATTTTTTTTATTCTAACTATTGTATGGAGTAATCTTCCCTCTACTGAAAATGGATATGTATCCAACTAGACTAGCCCGGTCAACAAATATAAAATAAATAAAATAATAAATAAATGCATCTTAACACAAATCCTATTATTCTAGCAACTCTCCAAGTTTATAAGACCAGTATTTAAAATGTGTCCCAATTTTTGGGCCTTCGTCCCCCCATTATCTTAGGCTTTGTCCAGATTTCTTGTGCACAGAGGTTGAAAGGTATGCCCAGAATTAGTTCTGTATGAACTATGTAGCTGATGGATTTCATTCTGTTTCCCATTTTGAGCACTTAATCTGCCTTAAATTTATTTAATTTTTATAGGTTTCTGTTTTTTTTTCTTTTGGTAAGATATCACTATCTTAATGAAAAGGTAAATCTATGACAGATTGTTTTGGACTGAACAGGCTGTGAATTAACAGTTCAATCTCGTGAACACTTTTCTTAGTAGGCAGGTTCAATCAGTGTCTGATTATGATAAGGATAAGTCTCTCTCTTTCTGTCTCTCTTTCTCTCTCTCATTTTAATCGGCATCAATTTAAGTGTAGAAGGATAATAGTAAATGAGAATGAATGCTTTTTAATTAATAGCAAAATAATAATATATAAACAAAATCTTCATTATTTCAATAGATGGTGTATTTAATTGGGGGGACAGTCAACTTCTGTGCAAGCAATCTATGCTTTATATTGGGAGGTTCAACATTATTTTTTTTCTGATTTCTGAGTGACGCTAAAAAAGTTGTATACAATTTTAAGAACTTCTCTACAGTTTTGAGAGCTTACAAAGACAAAGCCCTAGAACCTATGAACTAGTTGGTTTAAAAGGACAGAAATTTAGATTATTGCTGCCTCATTCCTGTGTTGGAATCCAGAGCTTTTCTAAACAATTATATCTTGGTTTGTGATTTACTGTGCAGCTGACTGGTAAGAGAAGTTTTATATAAATTTATATTTTATTTTTTTACCAATGTTTTTCACTGTTTGTAGGGCTGAAGGGATAGCTTGTACACAAGATTTACTTTGATTTATTTTGTTGTTTTGCCTTTAAATTTTGCTGCTGGCTGTTAGAAAGGGATAGGTTTTAGACAGGCAAGCTCTTGCCATCCTAAGGGGCCTAGTCAGCTATAAAGTCACACAGACTGCAGAGAGGACAATCCAGAACTTATCTAAACAATCTTATATTGGTTTGTGATTTATTGATCTTTAATGTTAAAAGGAAGTGCGACTGAGAGCAATGGTAATCAGACACTACTGCGCACATTCGCATGCAATGTAAAGGAATTACAGCTTTTGTCTGACTTTCAGAACTTGTACAGTCAGAACAACTTTACTGCACTTACTTTAGTACTTAGTTGTATATTGCTTGTGTGATTTTATTTCATAGAAGTTGATTTAAGTTCTCTTTGAATTCTGTGGGTACTGATTTGATTATTTGTTTCTTTTATAATTTTTATTTGATTAAAGCTGAATATGGATACTTTAAATGAGTATGCCATTAATGATTTACTAAAGCACAAACATCATGCACAGTGTAATAAATGTTATGCATATTTAAAGGTAACACCTGATAACACTGGTGATCTGTGTTCCTCATGTACAAAGTTGGATGATTTGCTTACCATTATTAGTAGTAAATCTAGACTTACTGATGATGATGATTGCACTTGTGCAATTGGCACATCATGGAGAACTGTTGTTACATATATTAATAATTGGATTGGTGAGATAAATAATGTTAGGCAAAGAGCAATAGAATACATTTAGGAAATGATGTGTCTATTGTCTACAGGTATCATTCAACCCCTATGAAATAAGACAATGCCCCTGACAACTTTGGAATTCGGGATGCAAGTATTCAGCAATCTGATGATTCAGAGTGTTTAGAAGGAAACAGAAACAGAAAGAAAGGAAGAAGTTCACAACAAATAACAAGGAAGAAAAAGAAAATGCTAATGTCTGTAAAGTAAAGAGAATACATAGCAAAAAGGACAATGCTTTACAGATTACAGGGAATGATAACATTATTTTATTATCAGTAAACCTTCAGTCTATAGAAAAAGGCATCATTTTTCCAAAGGAGACAATAGAAAAAGAGGCAAGGGGCAGGTGAAAAGGAAGAAATCAAAACTAAATAAGGAATGTCTGAAGAACATTACTGTAAGAAAAAGAAGAGAAAGACAGATGGCGATTACATGGTTCAAGGTGTGGATGTACAAAGCCAACTGAATAAGAACTGTATGTTTGCAAATTTAATATGCAATAAAAACAGTGGGATTAATAACAGTAAATGGTGATGAAGATCATTCCTTTGTAAAAATTGACAGAGCAGATATTACTGTATTAGAAGTTGAAGATTCTTCAAATCTGGCCAGAAGAGATATTCTTGTAATTGGAGATTCAATTATTAGAGGAAGTGATACTTATATTTGCAGAGAAGATAATGAACACTGAATAGTGTTATGTTTGCCAGGACAAAACTAGAAGATGTGAGACAAGGCTTGAAACACCTTAATGTAATGAAGTACATATTTGTTTTTATTCATGTTGGTACAAATGATCTCATCAGCAAGGACTCTCTGACTGTTAGTAAAGAACTTACAGCTCTCTTAGTCTAGCTTGTACTGGTGTTAGGATGTATTTTTCACAAATCATGTATAGAAAGGATAGTCATGTCACCGTGCATGAAAATAGTTTTTTGGGTAAATACCTACATGGAAAAAATGTTCAAGTTTAAAAAATAGAAATGTACAAAGCATCCAAGCCTAGTTTGGGGCATAATGTTCAGACAGGATGACATGCATTTGCCAAGATCAGGGAAGATAATTTTTGCTGTAGATATTTTGCAATATTTGACAACCACTAGGAAGGATTTTGGCAAGGTCGAAAATGTAATAGTTCACAGATAGCAACATTTGATGCATCTCAGATGGTTGTTAATGCTAGGAGCATTAATAATAAAGTTTTGTCATTGGAAAACTAGTATGTTGATGTTGCTATTGCTTGTGAAATGTGGTTAAAGATCAATGACTGGAAACCAGTTCTGTCACCTGTGATTATTACATGTTCAATGAGAACACCATTGCTAGAGACTATGTAACTGTGACAATAAAGACAACCCAGGAACATATAACAATTGTTGGAGTGTATAGACCACCAAAGTCAAGTGCTGATAACCTAGAGGAATTCACACATTTCTTGCATGGAACACAGAAGGGAAGAAAAATATAAGCTGAGGACTTAAATTTACCAGAAGCAGACTGGAATAATGTTGATTCAACAACATTAGTAAGGAAATTATCGCAACATATGTTCAAGAACTGTAAAAAAAAAAAAAAACTACCAGGGAATGGAGCATGCTATACATTGTTTGTGTTCCTAAAGAAATTACTGTTACTTCACATCAAGTTTTACCACCGACGATGTGCAGTGATCATGGGGTTATAAAGGTTAATTTGCTGCTAGATAATTCTACCAGACTAGAATCTAAACCCAATGCACAGAAGGTTAATTACAGATTATATGGAAGCAAAATGGTCACTATGTAAAACTAACTGGAGTGATGCGATCAGTGAAAAAACTGTAGATGGAATGTGGAAAGTTTTGAAAGAGAAATTGAATGCAAAATATAAAAAAAAATGTTTAACATCGGAATCTAGGCATACAACATCAGGGGGATATATTTCCATAAGAATAAGATACCTGATTAAGTCGAGAGACAAATAATATAAGAAATAGAAGAGAGGTTGAACTACAACTTTGAAAACTGTAATAAACAAGCTGGACAAACACATTAAGCACAGAGCTTTTCTCCCCAGGTCTCCTCTGAAAATGTTTTTTTTTTTCAATCCAGTCAGACACTACCCGGTTGACAAATGTAAATAAATAAATAGTGTGAGACAAGATCAAGAAAAATCTGAAGAAAATATATATAAAGATATTGAACGTAATAGGAAACCTTTTTATAGATACATACGATGTGGAAGGAGTAAATACATAGAAACTGATAAACTGTGTGTAGATTATAACATTTTTTCTAAAATACAGAAGATTATAGATATATTTACATAATCTTAAACAAAAAAACTTGACTCCACATAGGCATAATAAGTCATCCTAGTGATATCCATGTAACCACTGATACTGGAACCAAATTAGATTATACTGAAAAAGAACTGTACAAACTGGATCCAAACAAAGCAAATGACAGAGATGGAATTAGTAATAATGGCCTGAGAACACTTCAGCAAGAACTTACAGTATCATTATATCTATTATTTACTAAGTCATATAAATATGGGAAGATTCATCAAGATTAGAGACATGCACTTATTAAACCTGTCTTTAAGGGAAAGGGGGTAGGACAAACCGAGAGTCATATAGAACCTTAAGTCTACTTTTATGCTGTGGAAAAATAATGAAGAAGGTAATATTGGATACATTATTGTCAGACTTGGATAGGTTGGGACTTAAAACCATATATCAGCATGCATATGTTGAAAATAGATCTACTACCACCTGAAACATGATGTTCTATAAAAATACAATAACAGCTATGAATGAAAAATCATGATGTGATGTAATTTATATAGATTTAACTTCAGCATTTGACGGGGTTATACACAAAACACTGATCAATAAATTAGAACAACTAATTATCGCTGTACTCTTGCTAAGATGGATAGCTGCATGGCTTACAAATAGGACATGGTAAGTATCATAAAGCAGTTGGACATGTGAAATTTTGGTTACAGTCATAGTATCAACAGGGCTCTGTCCAAGCCCTTATTCGTTTAGATTGTATTCTTCAGACTTAACTTTTTCATCTGAAGTGTTCTGCAGTCTATATGCAGATGACCTGAAATTGGGTAAATTGATTACATGTGTTATAGATAAGGCATGTCTGGAACAGAACTGGACTAAATGGAACATTTGGGCAAAGGAGAATAATATGCTGATAAATACATCAAAACTAAGCATATGATATTTGGGAGACATAAATTTAAAGGTAAATATTTAATACAGCACACAGTGATTGAAAATGTAGATTAATTTTAAGGACCTGGGTATATGAGTAGATCCAGATTTTAGTTTTTCTAATCATGTCATACAATTGGTTAATGATAATTATAGAGCTATATGTTGTATAAAAAGATTTATAAAGTCTAGTAAATAAGAATTTATGAAGTCATTGTTTGTTACTTACATTAGACCCAAACCTGAGTATGGAATAAAAATCTGGAAACCATAGAAGAAAACAAGCATGAGAAAACTGGAAACAGTACAGCAGGAATATGGGTGCGAAAATTTAAGTTATTATGAAAGACTAAAATATCTAAATTTGTACAGTGTATGTTATAGATATCTAAGAGGAAATCTTATTCATGTATATAGGGCATTTAGAGACAACTACCTCTGCGAATTTTTGGGGTATCAAAAAGTAGTACTGAATCATCAGACAACCTATGTAAAACATTCCATAGGAATGAGAAGTGTACTAACTGGTTCTATGAGAGAGCAGCTGATGCATGAACAGACTATCAAATTACATTAAAGCAAATACTAGATTAAATATTTTTAAGAACAGGCTGGACACTTACTATGGGAACAAGTGGTTTAGTATGTTGACAGGCTAGAAAGGCAATGATGACCATGCTTGAAATATTTGTATGTATGTATATGTTAGTTGTCAGATTATAGTTCCTTGCTATTTTTAAATTAGTGGCAATGAAGTAAGTTCTTGAAATCCTCTGCTTATAGCAGAAAATAGTCTATAACTATGCATTTGTTTTACTATTGTCCAATTTTAAATTGTATTGCACTTTAACTCTGTAAATTTAATATTTGCTGTATGCAAAGTTTCTATTTCTGTGTGTGTCATTGCAATGGTAGCATTTACTCCGCAATCCTTCATGCCATCAACCAATATAATAACTAAAGAAAGGCAAAATGAAGTATTAACACTGCATTTTGTAATTATTTCTGATCAAAAGGTTAAGAAATTCACATGGATACTTGTTTTGTATGGTACTGTTTTTTGTTAGGTCTGTTAGGCTATAATGTGATCCTGGGTATGCTTGGTCTGGTAAAACATGTCCCTACTTTTTTCACACATGAGATACTATAAATGCAAACCCTGTCTCTTCATTTTCATATACTAGTAGGAATTCTAAAATGAATATATATATATAAAACATTTCTACCCTTAGCTTGACCATCAATCAAAAGTTGCTTCTTGCATCATTCTGGTGCCTTGCACTTTCTAGAATGTTCCATTCATTATAATGAAATCATTGTAGGAAGATTAACATAGAATTGCTTCAGTTACTCCTTGAAATCTTAGTATTTGAAGTAGCCACATTCAGCATAGTAGATTATGACTGGATGTCCAATCATAACCTACATGTAATGCAAAGAGTTCCATTACTGCACCTTGAAATTAGGAAAAGATAAACTTGTTAGAAAAGCTTGTTAAGGGCAACTGAGTGCTGTTAAGATCAGATTTTACTCTAGGGACCAACAGAAGACAGTGCCGGCTGGTAAAGAATAGAAGCATAGGGAAAACGCCTTTTAAAATCTGTAAGATGATGTGCTGCGTCACATTTATAAACAAAATGTGTGTAAGAATGTAGTATCTAACAGCTTTTAAAGCTGTTACTTCTATAAAGAGGCACTTCATTTCTGATGTCTGTCCATCTGTCTGCCTGAGTCACAATGGTAAGTATTAAATGTTGATATCTGATAAAAAAAAATCACATTGTATATTTTCTGTAACCACTAGTACATGGAGCAAATAAAGTAATATGTACTGCAAAGAGTTATGATCGGGTCGCCAGTCATAACCAGTTTTATGTGTCCAGAACATGGATGTGATGATTCACCTTTCAAGCTTCACTGCTGAAATGGATTTCTTGCCATCTGTGTTTTAAACACATAATAAGCTGCTTATAATCAATGACCTGATATTAGTCCTCTGTGTTATGTACATGGCATAGATCTCAAAGCATTCACATTGATAGCAGAGTGCATAACTTCTGAAGTGGCTGAAAAAGTCTCTTTATAACAGTATCAGTTCTTATACTCCCCAGCAAAGCTTAGCAGTCAGATGGCAAATACCCTAGTAACCCAGAAAAATGCAGCAAATTTGGTTAGGTTTAATGGTTTCTTTTATGAGCTGCATTGTATGTGCACGTGCAGATTTCTGTTTCTTTTGCTATGGCACCGCCTCCTTGATAAAACAGAGACAATTGCTTACATTGCATATGCCTGCAAACACCTGGGCATAAGATTAAAGTAATAAACTGGAACATTTGAATAAATATGACAATAAGCACCAAAGAAAAAAAAACTGCTTGAAACATAAAATATGCTGTTGTCCTTTATTGTCATGTAACTCTAAGATGCTGTCTCAGTTACCAGTCAAGACCCAATAGTAGGGTAGTTTTAAACTCAGTTCTATATTGTAACTTAGAATTCTGTACTGAATTCAGTAGAACAGAATGCACCAGTCATTAATAGTTAAGAACATAGCTGTGCCAATCAGAGTTATAGCTTTTATGTCATCTCAATCATGGCAGGAACAGATGGTCAGCCTTGGCTTCGAGTCTTTGGAACAATTAATCATGAGAACAGTACAGTTCGGTAAGCTGAACTTAACAGTACATAACAGGAGATGTATGTTCAAATGATTACTGCAGCAGTAGCCTTAGTTATAATTAGTTCTATCTTGCTAAGAATATAACAGCTGGCCAGCTTCCAAAGATTTAGGGAACCCTCCACATGCCAAAACTGTCAAGTAGCTAGAGCTGAGCTGACTAAAAGACAAGTTTGGGTGCAAAGAATTTCAGAGCTTTCCTGCCAACAGAGAGAGGGAGGCTGAATCCTGAAAGGGCAGTGCTAGGAACAACAAAAATTAAATGTCCATACCATGCATTAAAAAACACACAAAAAAACCCCAAGAAGGATGGAGAGAGGGAGCTATTACTGTTGCAGTGACCATTTGAATATCTACTGTTATGGTAAGTTCAGCGTACACAACTGTACTCTGTTCATTATATTGATCACTGCTGCAGTAGCCTTAGCTATATTGGTAGATTACCAAAGCTAATTACATTTGGGAGGTGGAATAAGAGTAGAGGAGCCTTGGAGAATGGTCCTAGCAAAGCTTGATCTGCACCTAGAGAAGGAATCATGCTTATAATGCTTTATACAAGTTTGTAGAGTGGATCTGGACCTAGAGAAGGAATAGTAGCTATAAATGAAGGCAAGGCCATGGTAGAGTGTATCTTGACCCTGCCTTGAATAGTTTTGTTATGGTGAGCATAACAATTTAGAAATAGTCTGTTTTGTCAAAGGTTGTTCCTTCCTCTTCCCTTCACAAGAAATGAACAATTGATCCAAACTTCTAAAAGATTTAGTTCTGTCAAGATGTCTGTGGACATCCAAGGTATGGATTATCCTTTCTCCCTCATTTTTAGATTCTGGAAGGAAAAGGGTTGATGGATAGTTTGTCATAAATTAAACCTGGATACCACTCTAGGCATAAAAGAAAGATTAGTTCTCAAAAAAAAATCCCGTCTCTATAAAAAATGAGATAGGGTTGACTCACCATAAGAGCTTGCAACTCAGATACCCTTCTTGCAGAGGTCAGAGATCAATCACTAAAACTGTTTTCCATGTTAAAAGCCTCAAATCAGACAGATTATCTGGTTCAAATAGAATAAGTGTTAGCTTTGCTAACATAAAATTAAGATTCCAAGCACGACCACCAGTTTTCTTGCAGGCTTCTTATGCAAACCCCCTTTTTAGAACATTTTGACATGAGACTGCATTAAAAGAGGAGTATCCATGGGCAGACATGCTGAAATGGCCAATAAGAAAGACATTGGATAGTAACTCACACAAATATCGTAAATATCAAATTGGTACTCATTATGTTGTTGGCACCAACTAGAAAATCTTTTCTATTTGCAAATATATGATTTCCTAATATCAGGCTTTCTTGTCTCCACTAGTACCTGCTGCCCATCCTCAGAAAACAGGTGCATAAAAGGAAATAAGACCCTACCATTCAGGCAGTCAATTGAAGATTAATTTATTTATTTACTGACATTTGTTTCCAGGGAAAGTCTGAGTGGGTAATAAATATCCATTTTCAGAGGAGGCCCGGGGAGAAAAGATCAAGATGATGGATGTTGGGGTGTATAAACACCCCTGATATTGTGTGACTAGATGTAATCTGTGAGGAAGCATATAGTAATTGCTCCTGACCATTTCCAAAAAAAAGGAGCACCACAGCTGTCTGGGCCAGAAGGGAATCACCACAATGACAGTGGGAGATTTCTTCTGAATCTTCAGCAGTACCATGGATATTAGTGAAAACAGTGGGAAAGCATACATTAATATTCTGGGTCAAAGGAAAAGAAAAGGGATTCATCATCCAGGCCTTCTTACATGAAGTCCTGGGAAAGAATCTTCACAGCTGATTGCTCCTAGAGGAGGCAAAAAGTTCTACTTAAGGAACTCCCCACAGAAGGATCAAATCTTGGAAGACCCCTTGATCTAGTTTCCCATTTGTCAGGGTCTGCCCCGTCTTGCTCAGCTGGTCTGCCACACAATTTGCTGACAGAATGGTGGATTCCTGTAGGTTGAGATTGTGCTGTGAAACTATATCCCAAGCTAACATGGTTATTCTGCAAAGGGTTTATGACCTGGTTACTTGTTTGTTTACCACATGACTGTGACACTGTCTATAACCACTTGAAGATGTCTGCCATCCCACAAGTTACTTTTTTGACAGAAAAACACAGTAAAAAAACACTTTAAAAGACTATGCCGACCCCACAAAAGAAAAATAAACACAATTTCTCCACAGAAATTTTTTCCCAGTTACTTTACACTAATTTTAAACTGAGAGAGAAAACAAGTTCTCTATTTAAATGTATGTTACAGTCTTGAGACAGTCCATTAAAATATAACACTCCTGGCTCTCATTCAGACTTAAAGTGCCTGTTTTGTATATTTCCAGTTCACCCATAGCTCCTTATGGCATCGCAACCTTTTCATGGGGGTGGCTTCTGTAACTAAGCAACTTAAAAGCTAATAATAGGCACTATTAGAAATTGGAAGCAGTTAATAACAAATGTGGCTAAGATTGTTAATCTAGGATGTGCTGCAGAACAGAAGTTAATCACTGTCACTTATAATTCATATTTTCATATTTTTATACCTGAATGGGAATTTAAGGGGTATGGTATGATATGTAATGGTGAGAGACAGGAAAATTAATTGCCAGTGTCCATTAAAATCACACCATATCTTAAGATATTGCTAGTTGTTTCTTAGTAATTATAAAAATAAACAATATTTCCATATGCACTTAATACTTCAGAAAATAAACAATATTTCCATATGTTCTTAATACTTCAAAAACAAGAGACTTACAAAGTGTTGCATGACATCAGATGAAACCTTAGATATTTTTGAAGAAAACTATCTCTGATATTTGCACCAACTTATACATCTTATGAGATATTTACTGTTATAATTTATTGCTAATTCCGCAATTAAGCATATGTTTTCATATTTCTGTAAATATCTCAATAAACATGCCCTCATAGTAGAAATTATTTTCATCATGTGAAATCTATTGTCTGGTTAACAAAAATATTCTAACAATATTTGTCTATATTATGCAGTTTCCAAGATATTTGAATTTCCACAAATAAAATACCCTAGGGAAGACAAGAGCAAATGGATGACCACGTAGGCTGCCTTAATAAAGATACGGTGGGATGTCGGTGAAGAAGCTGGGCTACCGGTAAAGCCTTCATATACAGGTCGTAGTTCCGGCTGGTCAGGTCGCCTGGTGAGAGGAACCGCTAGTGTGGCAGCTAGAAATCAAAGATGAAACACACAGAAAAAACAGGCAAAACAATGTAAACGTGGCTCGGCTAAGGAGCTCTGCTCCCGTGGTGGCAAAAAATCAATGTAGTCGAAGTTCAGATTCTAGAAGGTCGTACTTTATTGAAGTAAAAAGTACCAGAAGTACAATCACCATCGAAGTGTAGTTCCTTAATGGGAAGAGTGATCCTGAGGATTTCCTTTTATAAGAGTACCTGGGGGTGTGCCAGTGGGAGCCAATCAACTGTGGGTGAAAAAACCTTTATTGTGATCGGGCACGACAACTTGACATCACACCTTACAATCTGATAGGTTAGATGCCCTGAGCCAGCTCATACGTGGTTAGTAGAATCACTCTAAACCTACAATAGTGAAGTTCGGAGATTAACTAAAATTAGCTAAAAAAAAAATGTAGTTAACTAAAAATAGTCTTGCTGGAAAAAAATCAACACTTGCTGGTAAAATACATTGTTAGGCTACACTTTTCGAAATCTTCGTCAGGATGGTGGAAGACCTAAAAGAGCATAATAAGCAAAGCTGAGCGTACTAGAGAAATAGCAACAACATGTATGTAAAATAACATGTATGCAAAATAAGAAACAGGCTAGAAAAACAAAAAATAAGACCAAAACATAAGAACCAGGCTAGATATCCAAAAAATAAGATATAGAAACTAAAAAGAGAAACAAAATAGTGAAAAATTCTTAAATAATGGATATCAATAAAAACTAATGTATTAAGATATGGAACTGAATGAGGGCTGTTAATTAAAAAAAAAATCCTAAAAAGGCACTGATATGTAACCTGAAAAGCTAGAAAGACCCAAAAAAAAACAGTAATACTGAACCATTGTAGAAAACACGAAAGACAAAAAATATATATATATATCAGACCATGGGCTGGAGGTAGACTGGTGAGATCAAAACTGGCTATCGCATGAAAGGTAACATTTTGTCGGTAAATCTGTTAGAGGTCCAGGTGCAGAGGTTGTGGTATACGGTGTTGTATCTTTCTGCGATACAAGACTGGGGTCAAAGGCCTGGTCTTTTCCTTGCCTGCAAATGTATTTGCAGGCACTACACACCTAATGTCAGAGGCGATGGTCTGATACGTCCCCTGGCAAATTCGGACTCATTTGTTTTTGGTCAATGGTTCATTTATGTGTATATATATATATATATATATATATATATATATATATATATATATATATATATATTTTTATATATTTTTTTTGTCTTTCATGTCTTTCATGTTCCCTACAATGGTTCAGTATTACTGTTTTTTTTTTTTCCTTGGGTCTTTCTAGCTTTTCAGGTTACATATCAGTGCCTTTTTAAGATTGTTTTTTTAATTAACAGCCCTCATTCAGTTCCATATCTTAATACATTAGTTTCTATTGATATCCATTATTTAATCATTTTCACTATTTTGTTTCTCTTTTTAGTTTCTGTATCTTATTTTTTGGACATCTAGCCTGGTTCTTATTTTTTGGTCTTATTTTTTGGTTTTCTAGCCTGTTTCTTATTTTACATACATGTTGCTGCTATTTCTCTAGTACGCTCGGCTTTGCTTATTATGCTCTTTTAGGTCATCCACCATTCTCACGAAGATTTCGAAAAGTGTAGCTTAACAATGTATTTTACCAGCAAGGGTTGATTTTTTCCAGCAAGACTATTTTTAGTTAACTACATTTTTTTAGCTAATTTTAGCTAATCTCTGAACTTCACTATTGTAGGTTTAGAGTGATTCTACTAACCACGTATGAGCTGGCTCATGGTATTTAACCTATCAGATTGTAAGGTGTGATGTCAAATTTTTAGCTAATTTTAGCTAATCTCCGAACTTCACTATTGTAGGTTTAGAGTGATTCTACTAACCACGTATGAGCTGGCTCAGGTTATCTAACCTATCAGATTTTAAGGTGTGATGTCACGTTGTCGTGCCCAGTCACAATAAAGGTTTTTTCACCCACCCTTGATTGGCTTCCACTGACACACCCTCAGGTACTCTTATAAGAGGAAATCCTCAGGATCACTCTTCCCATTAAGGAACTACGCTTCGATGGTGATTGTACTTCTGGTACTTTTTACTTCAATAAAGTACGACCTTCTAGAATCTGAACTTCGACTATGTTGATTTTTTGCCACCACAGCGAGCAGAGCTCCTTAGCTGAGCCACATTTACATTGTTTTGCCTGTTTTTTCTGTGTGTTTCATCTTTGATTTCTAGCTGCCACACTAGCAGTTCCTCTCACCAGGCGACCTGACCAGCCGGAACTATGACCTGTATATGAAGCCTTTCTAAAGGCTTTACTCAGCCTTCAACCACAAGCACTCAGGTACGCACAGCCTTTCTCAAGGCTTTACTTGTAGCCCAGCTTCTTCAGCGACATCCCACCGTACCTTTATTAAGACAGCCTACCTGGTCATCCATTTGTTCTTGGCTTCCCTAGGGTATTTTATTCATGGATATTTTTCCTCCTCTGCATAGGAGCTTGAATACCCAGGTCCCACAGACAATCATTTTCCTGCTGGACATTTTTCACCAAGGGCACCCATACCTTGGTCTAATTTTTGTCTGAGGACTCACACAGCCATGGACACCAGGTGGTTACAAGACCTATTGACACCCCCAGCCATCAACATTGAACTAGAACACCCAAAGCAGAACAACCCAGAGACTGACTCTTCATCGGACCACATGTGGCAACTAGAGGACACCCTAAAAAGCCTTATCTGCGTTAAATGGGAACATTTTTATCTTGCATCGTGCATACAGTTTAACCTCACTCCAAAAGGCCTCACCATCTACAAGAAGCCTTTTTTCAGAGGTTCTGATGCACAATTGATTCAGGACTGGTACAAAACCCTAGAGGATACTAGCACACTACTGCTCAACCTGCTCCTTGAGCACAACCGGTGGCACAGAGAGAGAGACTTTCCTCCGCCCTGGAGACCATTGAGGCCACCTGCAAACAGTCCCCCTCCTTCGACAAGCACTTTCTTATGATTAAGGACAGGCTCACCAACTTTGAGGGCAAAATCAAGGAAAGGAGGCTCAAAAAACTGAGAGGGGACATGGCCCTCTCCAACAAGGAATGCTGTCTTACATTAGACCGAGTCAGTCCAACAGAAAGCCAGAACTCCATAGGGGTCACGCTAAGTACCAACACTCCACCGTTAGGCCCTGGCCCTTCTCAGGGCCTGCCGGCCAACCCAGGTCCTTCTCAGGACCTACACCAATGGGATTTTTGGAGGGCCCCGGACACCCTTGATCCTGGACCCCTGCTCCACAGGGACCAGACCACTTCCCCGGGAATTCTGTTTACTCCACAGATACAAGCTTTGGGCCTTACCAAGACAGCCAGGCCTCGCTCAGGATGAGCATCAAGATGACTCACAGGGACCCAGAGACCCCACCTCAAGGGACCCATTCAATAGAGGTCTGCGCCCCACCACCCCTACATTCCCCACAGTATCAACCAGGGAGGAGGAATCACAACTGGCAAGGCAAGAGGGACTTGAAATTTCTCGGGCAACCACCCACCCCAAAAGAAAAGAGAAGACACAGAGGCCAAGTCTCAAAACCTCCATGGTATGTAACCACTCCAGAACACTGGTCTCCCAATTAGAGCTACAGGTTCTGCAAAAAGGCCTCACTTTTGTCCCCCAGGGTTGGTCCAGTCTCCCAAAAACGATAATAGACCTATGACTCTTCATGAGGAAACTTCATCTAAAGCTATATTTCTATCAACATAGTAAAAAAGACCAGCCTCAGGACCACCAGAATGTTCTGACTGTTAAATTCAATAAACCAAGCAACTTCTGCCCCCCTCCCAACCCGGTCATACAAGCTTTTCAGGACAAGTGTGAACTTGAGATCAGGTCTCTCTTATGCAAACGGAGGAAGAAAAGGATTTTTAACACCAACATGGAAGAATTTGCAGCCCTCAGACAACTCAGCTCAGACCCTTCAAGAAGGGTCATGAAGGCTGACAAGGGTGGGGGGATACTAGTGACAGACACCACCTCCTACAATGACAAGCTCCACAGTATGCTCAACGACCACCAGTATTATGACAGCGTAGATCACAACCAAGTGCTGACAGCCTATGAGGACATCAGAACAGAAATCTCGAGGCTAGAGGATATGGACCTAATTGACGAAGGGCTCACAGAATTCTTCTCCATCCACCACCCGAGGATTCCCCAGTTCTTTGGGATACCAAAGCCACACAAAAACCTGGCAGACCCTCCATATAGACCTGTAGTAGCCAGTGGAGGTTCCGCCATGGAAACCATAGCTGTCTACCTGGACTTCCACCTAAAACCTCTCGCAGAAAACAACAGATCCTTTATTTTAGACTCTATGGACTTCCTCAACAAGATTAAGGACATAGCCATAGACAGAGACTGGATCCTGGTCACTATCGATGTGGAGTCCCTTTACACTGTACTCCCACATGACTTCTGCATTGCAGCCATGGCTGAAGCCTACATGAAGGGCCACACGGCCATACCAGGGGAAGTGGGCCACCTGAGTAGGCTCCTCTCCATGCTCCTCAAGAACAATTTTTTCCACTTCAATGGGCACTACTATCACCAGAGCACTGGGATCACTATGGGAGCAGCTATGGCCCCAAGTTTGGCAAACACAGCACTAAGGAAGTGGGAGCAGGACCACATATACAGTTCCACCTTTTTTAACAACATAGTGTGCTACTACAGGTTTATCTACGACATTTTCCTGGTTTGGAAGGGTAGCCAGGTTGAACTGGAGGAATTCCTCATTTATATCAACAACACCACCGCATTCCTGTGTTTTACCAGCAAACAAAGTACAGAGGAGATCGAATTTCTGGATCTTTACCTGAGGAAGAAGCAAGGCTCCACCACATTGACACACAGCCTCTATCAAAAACCCACTAGGGTAAACTTTTTTCTGCACACCACCAGTATGCACCCCTTCAAACAGAAGGTGAGCTTTATTAAATCGCAAGGGATCCGTATAGCATGAGTATCCCATGACCTGACAGATTTCTTGATCAACATTCGAAAGCTACAAATGGACTTTTTAGCCTGAGGTTACCCAGAAGGGCTAATCAATAGGATTCTCGACCCCATCATCAGCTAGCACCAACTTGGCGCCCCTAGGGCTGTAACTGACACCAGGATCCAGACCACCCCAGAAACTAGATTCCAGTTCAACTGCATCTTGGACTTCTCTATGGACTACAAAGACATCATCCAGATTGTAATGGACAATTGGCCCATCATCACAAATAACAGGTCTTTTGGCCACATTTTTCCAGAGAAACCCTCCTTCATAGCTAGAAAAGGGAGAAGCATTAGGGACTTTCTGGAACACCCCTGCCAAGTTAAAATTGACAACCCTGGTACCTTTGCCTGCAGTGAGCCTCCCTGCCACTACTGTAGGCACATGAGCAGTGCCGCAAGCTTTTACTGCCCCAATGGCAGGAGACACTACACACCTAATGTCAGAGGTGACTGCAATGTCACAGGAGTGGTTTACAGGGCAGCATGCACCAAATGCAACGCTTTCTATGTGGGCAAGATGGTCAACTCCCTTAAAACGAGGATAGCAAAACACCTGCATGACTTAAAATACTTGAAAGTGACAAACCAGCTGGCAGTGCATGCTCTCAGGAACCTAGGACACAATACGTTCAAATTTCATGTTCTTGAACACGTCCCTAAATCCCCACTAGGTGGGGACCACAACTCGCTGCTTGAGAAGAGGGAACTCGAGTGGCAAATACATTTGCAGGCAAGGAAAAGACCAGGCCTTAACTATGTGGAATCTTTGACCCCAGTCTTGTATCTCAGAAAGATACAACACAGTATATCACAACCTCTGCACCTGGACCTCTAACAGATTTACTGACGAAATGTTACCTTTCCTGTGACAGCCAGTTTTGATCTCACCAGTCTGCCTCCAGCCCATGGTGTGATACTTCCCCTGGCGAATTCGCTCTCATTTGTTTTTGGTCAATGGTTCATTTATATATATATATATATATATATATATATATATATATATATATAAATATATATATATATTTTTTTTTTTTTTTGTCTTTCATGTCTTTCATGTTTTCTACAATGGTTCAGTATTACTGTTTTTTTTTTTTTTTTTTTTTTTTGGGGGTCTTTCTAGCTTTTCGGGTTACATATCAGTGCCTTTTTAAGATTGTTTTTTTTTTAATTAACAGCCCTCATTCAGTTCCATATCTTAATACATTTGTCTCTATTGATATCCATTATTTAAAAAAATTTCATTATTTTGTTTCTCTTTTTAGTTTCTGTATCTTATTTTTTGGATATCTAGCCTGGTTCTTATTTTTTGGTCTTATTTTTTGGTTTTCTAGCCTGTTTCTTATTTTACATACATGTTATTTTACATACATGTTGTTGCTATTTCTCTAGTACGCTTGGCTTTGCTTATTATGCTCTTTTAGGTCATCCACCATCCTGACGAAGATTTAGAAAAGTGTAGCCTAACAATGTATTTTACCAGCAAGGGTTGATTTTTTTCCGGCAAGACTATTTTTAGTTAACTAAATTTTTTTTAGCTAATTTTAGCTAATCTCTGAACTTCACTATTGTAGGTTTAGAGTGATTCTACTAACCACGTATGAGCTGGCTCAGAGTATCTAACCTATCAGATTGTAAGGTGTAATGTCAAGTTGTCATGCCCAATCACAATAAAGGTTTTTTCACCCACACTTGATTGACTTCCACTGACACACCCCCAGGTACTCATAAAAGGAAATCCTCAGGATCATACCTCCCATTAAATAACTACGCTTCGATGGTGATTGTACTTCTGGTACTTTTTACTTCAATAAAGTACGACCTTCTAGAATCTGAACTTCGACTACGTTAATTTTTTGCCACCACAACGAGCAGAACTCCTTAGCTGAGCCACATTTATGTCATTTTGCCTGCTTCTTCTGTGTGTTTCATCTTTGATTTCTAGCTGCCACATTACCGGTTCCTCTCACCTGGCGACCTGACCAGCCGTAACTACCTGTATACGAAGCCTTTCTAAAGGCTTTACTCAGCCTTCAACCACAAGCGCTCGGGTATGCACAGCCTTTCTCAAGGCTTTACTGGTAGCCCAGCTTCTTCACCAACATTCCTCCGTACCTTTATTAAGGCAGCCTACCTGGTCATCCATTTGTTCTTGGCTTCCCTAGGGTATTTTATTCGTGGATATTTTTCCTCCTCTGCATAGGAGCTTGAATACCCAAGTCCCACAGACAATCATTTTCCTGCAAGATATTTGAATTTGTAAAAGTTTAGCAAAAAACTATAATTTGGGGTTTAAGTGCATTATCATATATTATAGTATTTATGGAAAGACTATTACTGTTCATAAAATATTTTCATTTATCTGTCTTATGCATTTTAAATTTAATTTTAAGAAAATGCTCAAGAATACAAGCTGTGTGTAGGCTGCTAGAGGTGCGACATTCCACAATACATAGGTGTTAATGAATTAAAAATATTTTGCTGAAGAGGAAAGCAATAAAACCGCAACAAAATTAAGAAAATGATTTTTCCCCCAAAGGGAACTTTTCTGCCCAGCAAAGGAAAGCTCAAGCCAACTGTTAGATGTTGAAAGCCTCAGAGGAAGGTGCTCTTTAGGGGCAGTAAAGCTGTAAAGGCTTCACAACCAAACTTGTCTTTTAGTCAGCTCAGCTCAAGCTGCTTGACTTTTTGAGTGAGTAGAAGGTGTCCTGAAACTTTTGGAAGGTGGCCAGCTGTTATATCCTTGTCAGGATATAACCCATTTAGCTAAGGCTACTGCAGCAGAGGTCGGTATGAATTACATCAAATATGATAGTCCTTCATAGAGCCATGGTGACTTTTTAACAAGTGTTATTTTTACTAGGTTTCACACACTGACTGCTGGATATGCATTCAAAAAGACTTGGCCAGGGCATTCATATGTTTTAGGAGCTCCTACCCAATAATAGAACTTTTTGGTTGTGGGATAGAATGTAAGCAGTATTTGGACTAGTGTGAGAGTTCTTCAACAGCTTATAGGGAAAATGTTTTTTTTTAACAAATTGCAAAATTATTAACATCAACATCTTAATCCTAATCAAAATAATTGTATTGATGTAGGAGATGAGAAATTACTAAAGACAGAAAACAACAAAGTTGTAAAACTCTAAAAATCTTCCCCAGACAAAGTGACACAAGCATGTACATCAGAAGATCTGGACTTCAGTGGTTCCATTTTTACAATATGTATTTTACCAGGAATTACATCTATCCTTTTAATATGGTGCAGATGTTACATTCATCCAGCTTGTCATATGCAAACTGTTATTCAGTTGTGTTTTTCCCAATCACACCATACATATCTCAAACTGTAGTTTGTGTGTGTATGTGTGTGTGTGTGTGTG
The DNA here is from genome assembly GCF_019279795.1 of Protopterus annectens. Classification (NCBI taxonomy): domain Eukaryota; kingdom Metazoa; phylum Chordata; order Ceratodontiformes; family Protopteridae; genus Protopterus; species Protopterus annectens. The sequence goes on from NC_056725.1 coordinate 957,195,788, forward strand.
TGTGTGTGTGTGTGTGTGTGTGTGTGTGTGTGTGTGTGTGCGTGTGTGCGTGTGTGTGTGTGTGTGTGTGTGTGTGTGTGTGTGTGTGTGTGTGTGTGTGTGTGTGTGTGTGTGTGTGTGTGTGTGTCTTTTTCAAAATCTTGTCTCACAGCGCCATGCAGTTACCACTTTTCCAAGTTTATTTTTTTCTTATCCACTCAAGATCCCCTAATGATTTTCAACTGATCAGTCATTGTTCATTGTCAACATGGCATCTACATTCTGTAACACTGCACCACTGGATTTACTTTGGATACTACATTCGGAAAGCAAAGTGCTTTCCTTCAAATTACTCAGAAGCATTCCACAGTACAGTTTCAGTGATGTGCAGACATGCCTCTCTGACCTTCATCTATACAATGCATTTCACTCTATTCTTCTTACCTAATCTTTATCTGTCTTTGTCAACTCATCAAGAAAAGAGATGCCCCTCAACAAAAATATAGGATTGAACTTTTCCTAACACACATAAATACAACTTCTGGTCTTATGTTAAAATAGACCATATGCCTAGTCTGAGCTAGCCTTGTCACCACTTTAAAATAAATACATAAATACATATATAACATACATACATACATAAATAAATACTTAAATGTTGCATTCCCTGATGTTTACTTTGGATATGCATTATATTTGATGGACAGTAACAAGGAATCTATTGCTACATTCTAGTCAAGTCCCTAACTCAGGTGTGGCTTTGTTATAAGTAAGACCTTATTGGTTCAGTCACTAAGGGTCCATGTATCCATCAAGTATTTCATGCACACACTTTTTAAACGTACTTATTTATTTTTGGATTTTGACTGAGGCATTATAGTTGAGACATTTAGTCAGGACTGATACAACGACCCCCAAACTGATTTTTTCCCCGGAGTAAAATATTAAGTAGCATTATCAATATCAAAAAGGTATTCTGTCTAGAAATGTGCATAGTCTATGGGAAAGAAAGGATGATGAAGTTGGTGATGTTGGCGGGTTGGTGCTACATTCTCAAAGGTCGTATACTTTGGTGTGTGTATCAGAGTGCAATTCTAAAAATGATGGCAACACTCCTTTTGGCAATGTATATTTTATTTATGATAAACTTTTATTTATTTTACTATTCATTTGTCTGAGTATTTCAATACTTAAAAATAAAGCATTTTATGAGATAAAATAATGCAGCAGTAAAGTAACATTTCAAATCTAAAAGCATAACTATACTGAATGATTAAAAAATAATACATATAAATCAGCACATAAAAAAAAAAAAACACAATTCCCATGCAAATTTAAAAGGACACTGCTAAATAAATTTCATTTTGAAATCCTGCTGAAAGAGGCCTCAGCTTTGCATACCTGAATCAGTGAAGGTAGCCACTTCCAAAGGACTGAGCCAAATCAGGCAAATGACCACCTGCCTAATGGTGTAGGATATTATCTTCAGAGGAGTTAGAAGCATCTTACCTGAGCCCATCAGTGTCATAGATGCAGACTATGGCACCAAACATTGCTTTGAAACTATGAAGATCAAGATTGTAAAGGGCAGGTTAAGAAAGAATATAAATCTTAAAAACAGACTTGGTATCAACAAGTAGTCAGTGAATGTCCAGTAAGTAAAGGCATGCTACAGCATGACTGAAGTGACCCAGACAGCAGCCTTGGGTTGTCACTTTGCACCAACTGTGGTCACACCAAGACCCCATCCATAAGTCCATGATAAAGGACATTGCAGTGGTCTCAGGAAGATGAAACCACTGCTTGCAACACAGTTGAAGGCACAATAATGGAATAGCTTTTTTGATGTGGGTAAAATTCTAAGAAGAAAACATGACTTTCGTGACTTTAATTTGCAGGCTGGGAAAATATTAATCTATCATAAGTGGGATTGTGGTAGACCTGGGTAACACATGCACAAAAAAGACAATTCTAATAAAAAATGGCATGTTTAGCCATAGATACCATTTGTAAAACATTATAAATGCCCTATTTAGTGTCCAGGTTAGTGGCACCAGGAAAGACCATTTAGAACCAGACAATTATTACATTACAAAGGAGATGTTTCTTTTGACCTTCAGATCCAGGCTCATTCTCAAAAAGATTTATGCATTTTCTCAGGAATATTATTCATCATGGTGCCTGCTCTCTTCCAGATAATATTTAAAAATACTGCATAAAAACACTTCGAGAAATGGCAAGCAATCAAATGTATTTAGCGCTTTCAGCCACCATGACTTTATCAGAATAATAAGATACTAAGAAAAAATAGGCCTTTTCCCAAAAATAGTTCTGCCCAGGAGAATACTAATAAATGTCATTTTTTAAAGCTTTATCACTGCCTTTTTTAGAAATATGAAGTTAAGTATAGTTGCTGCTGCCTTGATTTAATTTACGTTTACTTTAATTTTCAATTTTACTGCAAGAAGAAAGAAAATCAGGACAGTCCCTAGTATTAAATGAATCACAAAAATCAGTTCCAGCTTGTTATGTTTAGTATTATTCAATAAACATAAGGAGCAAAATGAATTTAATTTATGGTCAACCATCTAATTTTCTCCCCTCATTCAGATCTAACTGTATGTATCACTGTAATATCTGAAACAGAGCACCTCATTTCTAAGAGCCTAGATTGAGATACATGGACTTATTGTCCATATGGAGGAACAAGAATCTCTCCATACTATACTGATACTTGCGCATGTATACACACACACACACACACACACACACACACACACACACACACACACACACACACACACACACAGACACAGACACACAAACACACACACACACAGATACATACGCGTACACACACACACACACACACACACACACACACACACACACAAATACATACGCATGCACACACACACACACACACACACACACACACACACACACACACACACACACACACACACTCTCATACATACACATATGCACATGCATGCAGTGACTTTCCAAAATGATTATCTTTGTATCTGCATAGTGCCCAAGTACATGACAGTGATATGAAAACTGTTTTCTTTCAAAACTATCTTTCAGAGGAGAAGAACGGTCTTTATAGATTGTGTGTTTTATAAAGTATTTAATAGTCACTAAGAGGTCTGAATGCATAATTCTGTGCAAGTTATGCTTTATATATTTCAGCCTAGAAATTGCCTTCTGATAGCTAAGAAATGTGTTACTGATAATTTGGTTTCCCGGTATGAAGATATGCTGTTTGACAGCACAGCAGTCAATGAGGAAATTAGATTAACTTGATATCCAACACTACATATATTATCACTGAAAGAGAGGCACAGTGTGATATCTTTAAGTGCGGCCCTGATGAGAATGACTTGTGCACCTCAGATATTGGACTTCTTTCACGCCCTCTGCCTCCTCCATCCAAGGATTCTTGCATACAGATCCTTCCACAGCATAAACTGCTATATTCTATGCAGGACATAGTTCAAAAATATCATTTATCTGATTAAATGCCTTGCAGTTCTTATCAAAATAATCTGAATGTCAAGTGTCATCTCTACTATATCAAATACATCTGTAAAATCTTTTGCTGTTAACCTTGTTGTCATTGCCAGTTTTTCCTCAGACATACCTTACTCAGTAGAATGTTTTGTTTAATTTGTCTACCTGATCTATTCAACTGTTTTTTACATGATTCTTACTGTCCCCCTACTTTTTCAGTTTCCTATTTCTCTGTTTGAGTCACTTGTTTTTTTCCACGTGACTTTACATTAGTGTAGTTACAGAAGAAGCAGCTTTACCAAGGCAGAGATCTGAACCGATATCTGTCAGCTTAAGACAGACGCCTCAGATAAGGGAAGGATCTAGGCAAAAGAAATGAATTAAAAATAAAAGTGAACAATTAGAAAGGTCCAAAAGGTTCCTATCCAAAGAGATCACAGCACTAAAATCTCTAAGCTAGTAAGAGGGGCTGGAAGCTCTTTCTCCTTAAATAGTGTCTTACAGATTTTTGAGGAGTGAGACACTGGCCATGTTATTAGAGACAAAATTGTCCTGGAGATCCTGTTTCTCCATAAGTCTATCTCCACAAATACTAGAACCAGGGACCTAAATCTTTACCATTTCAGGAGAAAGGAGGTGTGGCCTGAAGGAGGGCATTGGCAAGGCAAGAATGGTCATGTGACTCACTATCCCTGGAATATCTATGAATCTGTGAAATCTAAGAAACAGTAACTAATGTAAACTACAGGATTAAACAGATTGATAAATTCAGCTAGAACAGCCTTGCTTTAGCAATGTTCTGAAGCTGCAGAAAGAAGTGCAGAGATCTGTAAGCTGGTGTAATGACAGAGGTTAGAGCTATGTAATTTAGCTTAATGGCAGAAATTGATGGAAATGCTGAGCAAAAGGTCGAGGTAAAATCAGTCAGCCTGTCAGACATGAGCTAAGGATTGTTACACTGAATATAGGTTCATTGACAGGCCACAGCCTGGAAACAGATAACATGAAAGTAAGGAGGAGATTGGACGTCCTCTGTATCCAGGAGATTGTGGAAAGTAGTGCTGTAAACCGCTTAGCTTGGGATCCAGAATTTACTATTAAGGGGGAAGGTAGACTAAAAATGGTGTAGGAGCTGTAGTGAGGAAGATTCTTGTGAAGACAGTGAGGATGTCATGAGAATTAGTGATAGACTCATGGCAATCAGACTCCAGTGTAATGATACAGTAGTATTCACAGCCTCAGCCTATGCCTCACTGCTTGATGGTGGTAAATACATTGTTCAGCAAGAAACAGCCACAAGATCACATACATTGGAGGTCAAAATACAACTTGGATAGACTTCTTCCTCATAAGGAAAGGGCACGGGGTATAATCAGAGACTGGAAAATTATTCCCAGTAAAACAGTAAGCCCATGGCATAAACTCCTGGTGGCTGCAAGCAATAGTTAGAGCAGGGAATAAGAACAGCAGAGACAAGATTGATGATTTGAAGTTGACTGGAGTGAAAGCTGAAGAGTTTGAATAACTACACTGGGTTCTAGAGTCTCAGGAAAGAAGAAATAAGTAGAGGTGAAGAAGAATGGCATGTTTTTCAAAACACTGCATGTGAACACTACAGAATAGACAAGTGGCTGAGCCAGGGATGAAAATAAGGTACCTAAGCAAAGGTGGTGGTGGAATGCAGAAGTCCAGGAAGTCATAAAAGAAAGAAGGAGGGCAGGAAAAAGTGGGAGATAGAAAAACTCACCAGGCCAAGAAAGAATACTGATTGGCTAGCAAAAAGCTAAGACAGCAGTTGCAGTAGCAAAGAACAAGACATCAGAGCCACTGTACCAGCTCATTAGATGGCACAAAGAAACGCTGCAAGCCAAAGACAGAAAGATAATGAAGATAGTCATCAGACACCATTCATAAGAGATGCCAACAACAATCTACTCACCAGCCGATGTGACATCAAAAGTAGATGGAAGGAGAAACTGTTACAAGGATCTATTGACGTAAGTGCAGACAGCGTTTTGACTCACATAGGGTTAGTGGGAGGAGTGTGCATCAGGTTGGAGGAGGCAGATCAACAAAGTTACTGTATGCAAATGATGTGGCATTATAGGCAGACTCAACAGAAATTTCAGCAAATTATAGGGGAATGGAATACAAAACGAAAGGCATATGGGATGAATCTGAGTAATGATAAGACAGTTGTCATGGCAGCAAATGGAGGAAATAAGAAGATGCTTAAAACTGAGATAGAAGGGAAAATTAAGGAATAAGTTAACAGCTTCAAGTATCAGGGATGGGTGGTTGAAGAAGTCAAACGTGAATCAGAAGGGCTGCAGCCAACTGGGACAGACTGTTAGGAGTAATTTATGACAGAAGAATCCCAAGGAAGCTGAAACATAAGGTATAACAATAATGGTGTGACCAGCACTACTATATGGTACAGAAAACTTGGCGGTGAAACAGAGCAGTTGAGGAAGCTTGAGGTGATGGAGATGAAGTGTCTGAGATGTGTAATGGGATGCACACTGTGGGACAGAAGAACTGATGACATCAGAGCAGAATCCCAAGTTGCTCCACATGCTGAGAAAGTTAAAGAAAACAGATTATAGTAGTTCATTTACCTATGCAGGAAAGCAGAAAACAATTTGGTGAAAGAGACATGAGAGGGACAGAAAGAAGGCAAATGGAAATTATGACATTCATCCAAGAGATGGATGGATTGATTGCATGAAAGATGAAATCTGGCTGAGTGGCATGACTGTTGAAGAAGGTAGGAAAAAGGCACTGAACTGACACAACACCCCAACTCCATGTAGAAGATGGGAAAAGGGTGGTTGGTTGTGATGATAAGAAGGAGGAGAGTGATAGAGAAACAAAACTGATGACTGGGTCTACAGTAAAGACAAATGACACTATATAAGCCACAGGAAAACAGGAAAAAGATATAAGGGAGCTTCTGTTATGAAACAGGGAAGCGTTTTCAGAACTAAGTGTCAAAACTGACTTAATTCATGTCACTGTACTGAGACCATTCCAGCAGAAATAGTTAACTTAAAACCTTACAGAATGCTAGTATCAGAGACAAAGGCTGTAAAAGAGAAAGTACAAAACATACTTAAAATAAGGGTGATACAAGGCCAGCATCATGGCATAGAGGGATAAAGACCTAAATATGGCCTAGGTGACCCAGATTTGATTAGAGTCTAGGGCATCTGAGGCCATGACAGGGAAGAATAGGCAGGCCAATACCAAGAAAAAGGGAGGGTGATCACTAATGATACTCCTTAAGGGGAAGAATGGTCCAATGAGAGCAGTAGCCCTTAGATGTGGTTGGAGAATGTAGCATGAGGGCAGGAACTTGTGTAGATCATGAAAGAAAAAAAATGTATTGAAGTTAGATGCCCTTAAGCTCCTCTCTAGCCCTGGCTTGAAATTTGCATTGATCTGCAGAGACTGGAGTGCTGCTTGATCCAGTGAGGGATGTGGGATACCGAGATGACTGTCAATACAACAGATAATGGCAAAAAAGGGGTGCTAGAGAGAGGCATAGCTAGTTCAACTAGCATCTTGTGCCAGTCCCATTATGTTGTACCCCCCCCAGCTCTTCAAAAAACAAAAGTTCCCCTGGGCAGATATATGCCTCTCCCTGCTGCCAACCCTCTTGTATGGAGCACTACAGCACTCAGGTTTTGGTTTAAATCTTTTTTTTAACTTTTAAACTGTAGCAGACTGCTTGCGACAATGTAGTAAATGGTTGCTACAGTTTATACTCTGCAAGGAGTACTGCAGCGCTCAGGTTTTATTTAAAAAAAATGTTTTTTAACTTTTAAACTGCAGCAAACTTCTTGCTATAATGTAGCAAGCAGTTGCTACAGTTTGTACTCTGCACAGATCTCTATAGAGCTCAGGCTTAATTTAAAAAATATATTTTTTTTCTTTTAAACTGTAGCAAACTCCTTGCTACAGTGTATACTCTGCACAGAGTGTTACAGTGCTTGGATTTTAATTTAAAAATGTCTTAAACAATGTAGTAAGCAGTTTCTACAGTTTGGACCACAGAGGGAGAACTGCAGCACTCCGGTTTGAACAAATGCAATATCAGCTTTAAAACCCGGTATAAAGAGTGATCAGGATCGGTCGACCCCCACCTACTAATACTTTGTGCATGGGGCAGTTGCCCCCTTCACCCTACCCTAACTATGCTTCTGGTCACAGAGGAGTCAGAAGTGAGTGGAATAGCCCCATTGTGTTAGTCCCAAAACCTGTGGGAATAAACAGATTCTATAATTATTTTAGGAAGCTGAATAGCATTTCAAAATGTAACACCTACCCAATGCTCACTGCAGATAAACTAATGCAGAGGTTAGGGGAGGCAAGCATCTTAACTGCATTAGATCTCACAAAAGGGTACAAGCAAATCTAATAACAGCTAAAGCCCATGTGGGGGGGGGGGATCAGACTGTCAAATCTCAGATAGCCTGTTCCAGCATCCTGTTCTTCCTTTCTGGCTATGTGGTTCCCCTATGGCCTTTCAGAGATTAATGGACATAATACTAATGCCCCATATGAAATATGTCTGCACTTACCTAGACGATGCCATAATTCATTCTGAGGATCAAGACTCCTTTAGGTACAGACTGCATTAGACTCTATTAGTCAAGCCAGGAGAAACTCAGTGCTTCCAAGAACAAGTTATGTATGAAAAAGGTAAATTATCTATGTTATATACTCAGAATTGTCATTATTCTTGGGCCACAGAAATAAAAACTAGAAGATATGAGAAATTGTATTGATTTATTTATTGACATTTGGTTACTAGGTAGGTCGGATGGTCACCAGACCCTTTTCAGCAATGCCCCGGGCTCATAAAGGCAATGGTTTAGTACTGTTCTTGACATCAAATATTCTGAGATATCACACTAATTAGAAAAGCAAAGTATCTACAGTGCAGTTAAAAAAGGCTATAAAATGCAAATGCACAACTAATATTTTGAACAGACAAATATCTATAATGACAAAGACAACTGCAGATTAACAAACAATATTTTGAATGCATGAATACACAGAATTTGGCAGTGGTATCTTCATTCAATAGTGGACTCATAGTGTGTAATGGTACATGCGTTGTGCTTTACTGTGGCCAGTATGAAAATATTTAGAACAGCACACTTGTTAAAAATGGCACAATATTAACAATACAAATTTTGAAGTCAAAGAAGCAAGAGTAAGATGCATCCTGAAGAAGGTAAAATTAACTGCAGCATGAATATTGTGCACTATCCCTGGCACCAAGAAACAAATGTGGGCATTCTTTGGGTAAGTGGGCAATATCAAAACTGTGTACCCCATTTTGCATCTCTAGCATGATGTCTTACATTTTAGACAACATTTCCTAAAGTAAAATGGACATTCAAGGCAAATACAGCCTTTATACATTTGAAGGAAGTTTCATGTTCAGGTCCTGCCTTAACATCAGCAAATTTCTGTAAACCTTTATTAGTTTATGCTGATTATATCAGAGGTAGCCCTAGGGGCAGTACTGTCACAGGATTTTGAGGAAGTGCTTTTTAAGTCACAAGTTAAACAGAGTAAAGAGCAGGTGTTCCACTATTAAGATGGGATACCTGAGAATCACCAGGATGCTTCTGTTACTAAAGTATTAGCACCTAGACAGAGATTTTACATTGATCACATAGCATGGCTCCCATGTGTGGCTACACAAGCAGCAGCTGGACTTTACATTGACAAAAGATCAGGCCACCTAGT
>NC_056725.1:957210045-957252545 GCF_019279795.1 Protopterus annectens
ACATAAGTGATGTGGAAAATGAAATATCTGCATCCTTCTGGAATGTTTGTGATGAGTCAGTGATGTACTAACTTCACTTTGTCATGCATTATGCAGGACAAAGCAGACTTAGTATTATGTTGTTCTGAAGCTTATCATTTATTTAGTCTTAGCAGGCATTGGTATATAAACTGGTGATGATTTTTGTCTGATGGAAGAAAATGTCCATACTTCATAGATGTATACATCATACAGCATTCACTGAAACTGAGCTACCATTTATTGTCCAGCATGCTGTGCAGTATTAAGAGTTTTTTGACATTCAGATCCAAGCTTCAGTTTCTCAAACATACTTATGGTCTTTTTTACACCACCTTGAGAAACTCCTATTTTGGGTTCATAAGGCATAAAAATATAAAAAGACATATATATAAAAAAAAAAAAATATATATATATATATATATATATATATATATATATATATATATATATATATGTATATTACATATAAAATTATAGTAGTATGGGAGCCGTTTATGTCCTGTAATCTCAGTCATAACTACTAGGATCCAATAGATGTGGAGCCATTGTGCCAAAAGTGCCAAAAGGAAAAGCAGGTCACAGAGGGAGAAGTTGTCTCTGGTATCTTATCCTTCAGCTAGTTTTTCCAGGCTGGAGTTGTTAAGCTTTGTCATAGGAGGGGATGAAATCAGCTGACAAAAAGCCTAATTAAATCACCTTTTGACAGAATCTGCATTACGCAACAGTCATTATTGTTAAAAGATCAAATGGAGGCTTCCTATGGTGATTCATCTGTTCAACAATTTGATAGGCTACTTTGCATGAGTAGCCAGAAAGGAAAATGGAAACAGGCTATTGTCTAGGCAGAACTGTGGGCACTTTCCTTGTTCTGGGCTGGTTAGCCTAATTTTTGAAGTGAATGATGTTTATACAGCTCCTGGTAGAAGGAGTACAGTGAGCAGTTTCCAACTGTTGCCTGGTCTTGTTATTATCTCGAGGTTAAGTGTTTTTTAATGTTAGCTGTCATGAGTTTATTATGTTTTATAATTGTTGTTAAATTTTTGACTGCCGAAATTTTGATTTTTCTAGTTACATGTATGGATAATTATTAGCTGATTGCAGTTCAATAACATCTTGTTGCATGGCTATTAGTTTTGTGTATCTATGTTGGTGACAATGGTACAGCGACAATTTTCTCCATGTGATAATGCCTAGGTCCATCATTCCACAATATTCATATGAAGCCTGTCTCCTTTATATACGCCATCACTATTAATATAAACACAGTATTTTTATCAAATACTTTTTATTGTTTTATCATAAAAATATAGATAATAGCAGATGTTAGCTAATGCATAAAATTTTCAATCAAGCACCAAAATCAAAGGGTAAACTCAAAGATAGAAAACTTCCCAACTTAGCATTGCACAGCAGATAAGGAGTACATGTAAGTCTACAATAGCACAGAACCCAACACAAGGGCTATGCGGTATAGAACTGCTGTCTTCCTAGGTGAATCCTCCCTTGCAGAAGCACAATAATTAATTTTGGTAGCCATCCTAAACTACAGACGGACACCCTCAACCTTAGAATCTGAGACAAGTCTTGAATTATATCCAAATTGTAAGGTGTTACACCGAACTACTCCACTAATGATAAAGTACCTATCAGTGCTTGGGATTAAATAAATGTAGCAGATGCAGATGAAGGACGGAAAACAATAACTTGTTCTTCTGTCTGTGTAGACTGGATGACATCTGTCATTTGCTGGTTGCTTATTTAGCAAGCAGGAAGAAAAATATTACTTAAAATGCAATATTTCAGTGGTAAGATTATGCATGCTTCGTTTGGCAGGTGCAGAACCTATTTGTTTTAAACCAACCACTTAGGAGAAACTGATGCATGATTGTGGGATGCTATCAGTTCTATGCAAAAGCATTACCTCATGGCAAGGTTCGAAGTCCATATAGATGTCCAGTACACATCTGTAATTCCCTTTCTTTTCTTCCTCTGTCTCTCTTTCTCTCACCATCTCACCCCCTGTGCTGAACTACAAAAGACAACCTTCTTCACTGACAGATACTTATTTTTATTGTCTGATGGCTTTTACTGTTCAAATCTGCAAACTGAATTTATGAGTCTGCTACTAATTAATACAATATTGACATTATAGTTCAGTTAGGAGAAAAGGTGGCACACAGTACCAGCATGGCTGCACCTGAACACTGTTTGTGGCAGGAAAGTAGGCATGGAGAAATCCAACTTGAAAACTGCAACAATATACATACCATTGCATCTACAGTATTATATCAAGCCTAGCTGTTTCACTAATGTAGCTGTCTACAAGACATATGTGTGCTTGTTTAAAACAATGAAACACTGAAACATAATTTATTTGAAAATCATACCTTAATAGTGATAGCATAGCCATTCTGCATGCCTAAGCACCTTCCTTTTAGAAAAGAGCTGACAGTGAAAACAGCTATAAAAATTATAAACAGTTATAAAAAAAAAAAAAAATATATATATATATATATATATATATATATATATATATATATATATTCACTTCATAATCTCGAAATACTGAAATATCAAATTTCAGTATCTTGAGACCATGAAATCGACTCCACAAAACACCAAAACAGCAAAACCCCCAACCCAAAACCATGAAATTCAAAACACCGAACAAACCACACACACTACACGATACATACACCACAACACCCACATCACAACATAAACAAACAAAACTACACACATACACAACTCATACACACATAAGCTGCACCCCCCACACCCCCCTACTTATATATATACTAACTCCGAGATTGCACAAACAGGAAACAAAAGCAAACTCACACACGCATATTCTCCAGTCCCTCCCACACATACATCAAACATATCAGCACACTCACATTCACTCTAACTCCCAATGAAAACCCTTACAAAATACTCACTTACCTGACATAACACCTAGATCCACAAACGGCACCGCTCATCATCAACACACAATCCCAGACATTACGTAGCATAAGGTCATAACCATGAATTTGAGATTATGAACTTTCGCTATTGTAAACATTCGGTTTTATAGTCTCGAGATACTGAAATTCGACATTTCAGTATTTCGAGATTATAAAGTGCTCATATATATATATATATATATATATATATATATATATATATATAAACATTTATAATTTATGATACAGACTCCAGCATGTAAAAACTTAGGCTTAAATGGTTAGCCATAATATTTAAAAATGACACTGGTACAAGCAGATGCTTGTTATATTCAGTGCAGACTCATAATTTTGTCACTTATTAATAATAATTGCACCAGATTTCAGAATTCTGGCACTGGAAGCATCTCTCATGATGTAAGTCAATAACACTGCACAGTTCTGTTCCAGTTGCTGATTTCATGATCATTTTGCAAAATCATGCCAATATCACAAAATGACACATGCATGCTTCAGAGATGTGCTGCTATACAAATGTCATCATTTGCTGATGTAACTCAAGGATCAATAGGTCATTCAACAAAGAAACACAGAGCTGCCCCATGATATGAAACACACCAAAAAGGAATGTAAACTATATTTATTACTTCTTCTCCATGAAGGTGAAAGGCCGAGGAACCAGAAGAGAAGAAGCAATAAATATATTATACATTCCTTCTTGGTGTGTTTCATATCGTGGGGCAGCTCTGTGTTTCTTTGTTGGAGAATATCTCTTTGGCATTTATTCTTTGTCAATAGGTCATTCACCCTGAAACTTACAATCATGTGTAGCTGGCTCTGAAGCATAGACATGGTAAGGCATGTTGTAGTGCAGTTAGCTACCTTATTCAGGACTGCTGCACACCCATAGCCTTCAACTGTCTAAAATTTTGTGGACTGTCTGTAATTTTGCCTCATATTTTTGCCCTGTCCCTTGTAAAACTTTTGGTTTTCTGATAAATCACTGAGGATTACAGGCAGTCAGTAATGTCAAACATTAGATTTTTATACTTTGCATTCAGAAAATCCATATTGATGCTATGAACTTTTAAGCAGTTTAGTCTAATATTTAAAAATCATTCCCATTTTGGGCCTTTGTCCCTTATTAATTTGGTATCATCCCAAATTGTTTAACAAGAAATTTGAGAGGTATATGTATGCCATTGACATAAATGACTGTGATGCAGGACTGAATAAGATTCATTAGTCATGTGGGTAGTTATGAGGTGGTTATCACACTATGACAATGTGAGAATCTGGTACTGTATGATGTCCAACTAGCAAAAACTCACCAACATCACAGTAAGTGAGTGGGGCATGGCAGTGTGTGGATCATTTACATACACCAGAATTTCATTGTTACTAAGGAATTCCCTTCCAGTTTTTTGCTGCATTGCATCAGTGGGTTTATGAATTTGGAAAAAGCTTTATATACTGTTCTAAGGCACACAAAACCCAGCAAAACAGCAATAAGACAATAAGAAACAGCTCTGTCTGCTTAAAAATATCTGTAGAAATGTTCCCTCCCCTGCACCACCATATTTATGTGTGCTAACCCTAATGCTTCCCCTACTCTCGGTATATCAGTCTTAACTGAAATTTGATTTGTAGTCTGGTCTTGCTATATTTGGTAATTTGCTATCAAAACAGAAGATGAGGTGTATTACAAAGTTTAAATAAATACTACTGAAAACATTTTCACCTTCAATATTTTAATCTCACCTTTTCTGATTTTATGTGGGCTGTCAAAAGACAAACATAGCTGATTAAATAGCTATTTATTAAACAAGGGATGCAGATTACTGACTTTGTAGTTAGCTATCATTAAGCATAAATAGCATTTTTTTAATCTTAGGAGAAATTTCGGGTTCATGATTTATTCTGTAGGATGAATTAAATCATATTGTTCAGCATTAAATTTTGCTTACCATTCTCTGTGTTTGTTTCTGGTGTCTAAACATATGTGGCATTGATATAGGTTTGAATGTCTAACTATGCATACCTTAAATCTTACTGATTAGTTTCAGTTTAAATTAGTAATTGTAAATCAATGTACAAAGAGAATATCCCTTATCATACAGCTTTGATGTACCTGTTTTCTGAGTAAATATTTCAAAATATTTGTTATGTGTTGACTTTAGAGTAATGCTTAATTTGCAATACTCTGGTTATGACATTCCTATATGTTGTCTGTGGGAATACATGATGGTATTTACAGATGCTGTTTTTTTTTACTTAACACTTCTTAGATAATCAGTACATTACAAATAATTTCTAGCATAATTATTTCAACACACACCAATAAAATATATGAATTTTTTATCATGAGTGAATTGTTAATGGCAAAATCAACAAGTGTTCTTAATGTGCATTGCCTTGGTTTATTTTTATAGAAAACAAATAAAAAACTACCTGCACTAGGAGCAAATTGCTATTTCAAAATGTTTCATTAAATTGTCATTGTAAATGAAGCAAATATGGAAAAGATAAATAAAAAATGAGCATAATACAAAGGAATTAGTTCAGCTATTTGGTTCATAGAGTGTAGAGATACTGGTCTAAGAAATGCAAGTAACAGCAGCACATATGAGAGTGACAGCTGTATGGTCAGATAACAGAGCAGCACACATGACAGAGACAGCTGTATGGTCAGGTAACGGAGCAGCACACATGAGAGAGACAGCTGTATGGTCAGGTAACAGAGCAGCACACATAAGAGAGACAGCTGTATGGTCAGGTAACACCGTAACAGAAGCAACTGCCTACAGAGCAAACTGCTAATTTGCAGTGCATATGCAAGTGACCTGCAGCGCATTTCAGAGATAGCTATACTATCTACCAAAGTTGTTCATTCTATACACAAACAGCTTTATATGCTTTATTAGACAAGGTCCAACAGTACAATGGCTACTGCACCTGTACAGAACGGCAGCTGCTGACTCAAAAGACACATCTTCAGACCACCCTCCTACAGTAAATAAAATCACATTCTGCCATATCATTCACATGGGCCTACACCTGCTATAACACAACAAAAATACAACTGCTGCATTATATAGTAGTGTACAAAATGCACACAAATAAAAATGTATATCAATATCTATATCTATATCTATATATAAATAAAATATTTGTACAGTATATTTGTTATGTAGAATGTTGTCTAGCAATTATTATTTAGTCAAATGAAATTTCAGTCAAATGTGTTTTCAGTCAATTGTGTTTAGTGATTTATAAGTCAGTCAAATGAGCAGTGGAGCAAATGGCAGATCCATATGTGTATATATATATATATATATATATATATATATATATATATATATATATATATATATATATATATATATATACATATATGGGTATATATCACTTCACCTAAAACTCATTTCACCTAAACTCATTTCACTGAGACCAAATCACCTAAAGTTCATTGCACCTAAAACTCATTTCACTGACAAGTAAGACAATAAAGCAAGTCAAAGGTATATGTCTTTTTCCCCACTGTAGTGCGATCCTGGTGTTAGTATATATAGTTAGGGGGTGTGGTGGGTGCAGATCCCCAAATTGGGGGGTGTGGGGGCATAGCCCTCCACTTATTTTGGTTTTATGTTGTCAGGTTTTGTTTTACATTATTTGGTAAAAGCCAACTAGGTGGGGGGATAGGCCCCCACACCAACCAATGCCTCCTTAATATATATACTAACACCAGGATCACACTACAGTGGGGGAAATGACACATACCTTTGAATTGCCTTAGACTACTACTTGTCAGTGAAATGAGTTTAAGGTAAAATGATCTTTAGGTGATTTGGTCTCAGCGAAATGAGTTTAGGTGAAATGAGTTTTAGGTGAAGTGATACATACCCATATATATATATATCCTTATCAGTTTATCAAAGTTTCAAAACTTCAAAGACCATATGGCCAAGACCATATGTTCAAACTTTTGAATCTTCAAAATAAAAATAAAAAACACTAAAATAAAATAAAACAACTTACCTTTACATTTTTGCAAGGGGGAAACCCCTGCACCCCCTGCTAATTAAATATACCAATTCCTAGATTGCACTACAGTGAGGAAAATGGCAAATCCCGAGTTCCATGCCATACGGCGATCTCAATACAAAGTGCTCGAAGTTTCAAAACTTCAAACATATGGTCTCGGCCATATGGTCTTGGAGGTTTTATAACTTTGATAAACTGATAGGGATCCATATATATATATATATATATATATATATATATATATATATATATATATATATATGGAACTCCATATGGTTGAGACCATATGATTGAGTTTTTAAAACTCAAAGCTACTGAATTGAGATCACAGTACAGTGAGAATGAGGAGAGTCATGATAATCTCTGGAGTAGTTGAATTTAAAACCTTTAATTTTCTTGGTTAAAAATCTGTGGGACATTTTCAGTTAAGTATTATGCTTGAATTTGTACATGCCAAAAGGGACATTGTATTGAAAGTAAGGTCTGATAATGGAGGAGTACAGTGTTAGGATGACTTCTTTGGATCTTAAAGATATTGCTTTGGAAACTAACTGGGCCAAATTGAAGGATTTCCTGAATATGGTGAAAACATGGTGATCAAATGAGAGAAATGTATCCACATAAGTGCCTAGGCCTCTTATGACTGTATCTGTGTGAAGAGAGGTACCATTTATAACATATGAGGTGGGAATGACCTTTATACCAAATCTACTATGCTTCACTTTTTTGTTTAGTGTTTGCTGCACTAGTGTTTAACTAGCTTAAGTTTGAGGATTTAATACTGCAGTGAGTTTCATTGCAATCTAATGTGTTCTGCGAGCTCGCGGTGTGATTTTCATTTTTTTCCCTTTTCTTAACTATGGTGTAACTGTGGAGTTGGTATGTATAATTTAAGAAGAGTTGGGGGTTTGCACCACCCTGAAAAAAAATATTTTTTGTGTTTTTTTTTTTTTTAGGTTTTTCAGCTCACCATTTTTGATATTTAATTTTAGATAAATGGAAAAAAAAAGATTGTTGACAACTCATAGGTAAACCCTATATATATATATATATATATATATATATATATATATATATATATATATATACATAGATAGATAAATATAGATATAGATAGATATAGATAAATAGATATACAGCTTCCACTGAAATAAAACCAAAAAATATGTGTTTCAGCACGGGATTCCCGACAGATAGGAGCTGCATTCCTGCTGTCCCACAACTTAATATAAACTACCTCTGAGACTGTACAGCAGGGAAAAGGAAAAATTTAGAAACTTCCTTAACCTCACTGCCTGCTGATCCCATATGAATTCAGTGCACCTTCATTGCTACAGTCATCAAGCAAAGAAGAATCAGTGTGAAAAATGAGCAATGACCATAACACGTGCAATATATACAGCAATGCTTTTATTTTAGGAAAAAAAGACCTAACAAAGATCCCAATGTTTCATTAATACAACTATAGTGACCATTTATCCACTGTGTACATGATTACAGAGGTGATTATATTAAGAAAAGAGGGGATTGGAGGCTTCCTAGCCTTGTGTTCCTTCCAAGGCACAACAGCCAGATGTAAGGTGTGGGCATCACAATATATGTGGTGTTAACTACCTTAAGCATTGTGGAGGACTTGAGCTAGATAATATAACTGTTTTCATGAGGTTCTTCACATTTATACACTTATGGTGACTGCATGGGGATTACAGCCATTCGAGCTTTAGTATGAATGGAGCAACTATTAACTTTTACAGATACCTATTTTTATGTAGGATGTGTTTGCTCTGCCTACTTTATATCCCTCTCGAGTGTTTATCTTATTATTTCTGTTTAATATGGATCTTTGTACCTCATAGTTATGACTAATTTGTGTGGGCCAGATGATAAAAAACTGATAGTGGGGGAAGGCTTCTGTTGATTTAATGTCTTTCTGTGGTTTTGCTTTCATGGATATGTGAATTTATATGGTCATGTATATATAACATAGTCTTAACATTAGGATTGGCTTATGTTTAGTGCCTTATATCTCAGAACCTTATCCACTTGAAACTATTTTCTAATTGGGTATCAATATATCGGCTTGGAGAGATAGGCCGATATTGTGGATGAATATATGATTTTGAGATCAGGTCTTATTTACTTTTATGGGCATACATTAGGTTAGCTGTTGGTACTCCTTTTGCCATAACAACTCATGTTTAATATTGTTTATTGTGGTTTTGATTACCAAATTATAAAACTTGCCTCATGATTTAGAAAAGTCCACCTTGTTGGTTTATGCGACTTTGTAATAAGGGGTGATAGCCAGACCCTCATGACTTGGAGGTGAATTATTAGTAGCCCTTTGGCTTAGTATCTAATCGACCACACTTTTGTCCCAGCTTTGAGATTCCTTATGGTTGGAAGGATTTTTTCATAATTCCCTAATATGTTTTGAGAAGTTCTAACACAAATTTTTTGCTTGGATATCATCGATTGGGTTCAGTATATTAGGAAGTTTACTAGTGATACGTAGCATTGTATGTGAGTATACAAGAAGTTGACAAGGACTGGAATGGTCTTTCACAACAAGGGCTATCTATTGTATCACTATATTATTTGTTCCATTGGGTGAATACCCTATTATCATAGGGATTACTATTTACTATACCCTTTGTAGTTGCTGGCCTCCATAGGTGTGTATGTGGACATATTAAGTATTAAAACAGTGGGATGAGTGTGGATCTTTTGGTTCAGGGAGAGAGTGTGATCTATTATTGGTATTAGTTATATGGAATTTTTGCACTGCAGTAGGGCATAATTCAGGATTTTTGTCCCCTCCACTTCATCTTGGTCTGGCTAACTCATATTTTGTATCTTATTGAGTAACAATAGAAAGGTTTGACATGGATTTGGCCTCCCTTATTAAAGGTTTGTCATCCAATACAGATTATTTGAAGGTATTTGGCCTAGGACCTGTTAATTCAACAAACAGGGTCAATTTTTTAGAGAATGATCTAACTAATCAATGCAAGGTGGCCTTTTCCAAACTGACTAAAAATATGAAACATTTGAGAACTAATGTTTGGCATTTACGTCTTTTAAAGCCTATCAATGCAAACAAATTGCACCTAGGGGACTTAAAGTTAGCTGCAACCCCTGTTACATAGTGTTGTCCAACTATTATTGGATCAATGGCCACAGGTACAACAACAGGCCTCCATGGGTTTTGTAGATGCTTTATCTGCATATTATGAATGCATGGTTCAACTAAATATTCAGGAGGTTGAAGCTTTATGTCAGAATCTTAATGTATTTGAGACTCTACCTTGTTAAAACACCTTGTGTGAATCAGCTTAGCAGTGATTTACTTGATTTGGTAAAACTATTGAAAGAGAAAAAGATGAAAAAGTTCAATCAAGTCAAATCAAAGTAAAAGTAAAAAAAAGTCAAATCAAGTAAGTGATTATGAGAAAGGGAGACCATTTGAGATCTCCAAAAATATTAAATTTATGATTACTGATAAAAAGTAATTTACTCCTAAATGGAAGAGACCAAAATCTATTCTTAAAAGAAACAGGGATTCCTTCACTTCAGGGGATGAATCATCATCCAACACTGAGGTTGATGATGGCCACATAAAAATGTCCCCGGACCCCAAACGTAACAACTTGTCACACCCTTTAGGTTCAGGGTCAGGAGAGGGGGGAGGAAACATAGGGGTAACAAATGATTTGGAAGGGCTTCTCAAACTGATGATACAAAGGTAGACATGTGCATGAATGTGCATAACATTTCTTCTGTAAATCTTTCTGAATCTGAAATAAAAATATTGAATAAGGTTTTGAGTTTTATACCGGATTTTTTTGCCCCTGAAAATTCCTTGGCTCAGGATGTAATGGATTTCTTCCGTCTGTTAAATTTAAAGTTATTTTTTGACAATACCTCAGATAATACACAGAGGGGCTTTAGATTTAGTGGATCCACATTTATGCCCCCTATGTCACCGATTGTATCGATCTTCCAAGGTAATGTTCTCAAAGATTTACACTTCAACCCTTGTGAGTACAAGAATTTTCATAACAATTTAACTAAGGTTGAGGTCAAATGTGTTGATAATTTGAGGAATCTTTGTTATCTGATATTTAATAGCCTAAAGAGCTTCCTCTGTACTTTAAGTGCTAGCCACAAAGTTTGAGAAATCATTTTATGCTCAACTTCTGAGAGACTTGCTTGGGTACAATCATCTGCATTAGAAGCTGAAGTTAAGTAAAACTTGCAGTAGTGTATTTTAGTCTTCTGTTAAGTACAAACTTGCAGTTTTAAAAGTACAGTATTTTCATTTTTTCTCTTTCCTAATTGTGTGTTTCATTGAACAGTGTGCTGTGTGTCTCTCTGCAGTTAGCTCCTCACCCACCCTCCCTGTTCTTGTGTTGGTATTAGTGTTGGGGGCTCTGCAACTGCCCGCCCCTCCTTTAAGTCTGTATTAGAACACACCTCCTGGGTTCATCTCATTTGCTCACTTAACCGAGTACAGTTAGATCATATTCTGAATCTAGTGTTCACACTACTTAATACAGAGAGAAGATTTGAGAATGCCAACCCACTTAGGTTCTTCCTTCCTCTCTCCTTGCACTTAAAAAAATTTGCACTTTATTCATCTGCTTTTACTGTATTTGTGTTTCCTCCTACTTTATTTTGCTTTTCTTAAAAGTACTCAATTTTACTTATTCTGCTGCATTTATTACTGCTTGGTAGTAACCTGATTAAATTGTAACTGTTATTCTAAGTCTTTTGGTTTAAGCACTTGGGCTTCATACAGGTTGTTTTACATTAAGAAGGTTTGTGGTCTGCACTGTTGTGGCAGGACAGGTAGCTTACATCCTTCTAAGCTGGGAATTGCTGATTGAAGGCCCAGTGTCTGCTATTCTAAAAGTGTATTAGTTCTGGCTTAAGCACTTGGGCTTCAGGCCAGTTATTCTACATTAAGAGGGTTTGTGGTCTGCACTCTTGTGGGAGGAGAGACTGGATTCTGCCCTTCTGAGCTGGGAATTTCTGGTCACAGGCTTATTGTGCCTGCTTATTTGAACTGTTTCTTTCTGAAATTGGTGTGCCTTGTTGCTGTAGCATAGACCAGCTTCAGGCCTGCTGAATCCAGCTTTGTTTGTATAACTTGAGCCCTGATCCATGCCATCTTTTTTTTGGAGAAGGTTCCCCCTGCACCCTAGTAGCAGGAGTGTGCAGATAGAACTTGTCTGATTGAAGACTGCTGGAACAGGGCTCAGTTTTGAGCTTTTTTTCTGGTTTAATGGGTAACTTGTTTAAATCAGTTTGTTCGTTTGCTATTGTTTTATATATATAAATAAATTGCACTTTATTCATCTGCTTTTACTGTATTTGTGTTTCTTCCTACTTTATTACTAGGGGCATTGACTACAACTCTGATCTGTGATATATAACAATAAGTATCTTTTTCTGTGCATTTAAAGTGTTTTTTGTGATTGTATCAGCTTTATTTTCTGAAATATATATATATATATATATATATATATATATATATATATATATATATATATATATATGTTCATAGGTTCATACTAGGCTATCTGCCCTAGGGCATTTATAAGCCTAGCCAGAATGTGTTTGGCTTTCGCCACCCATTTTAAATTTATTTTGCTATGCCCTTTTTCGAGGTTAGTATACTGTGCCTCTGTCTAACAGTGACACAGAAGTGATACCCGGGGTAAACCTATGATCTCCCATCCACTCATCAAGATTCCTCTTGAAGAGAGTCAATGAGGAACTCTGCCTAACCTGGACTGGGATTTTATTCCAGAGTTTATGAATCTGTCCCTCCAGCATGTCCTATTTATTTCAGTGCTGAGGTTCAAGTCTCTCGAGCGCGTAGCTATATGGGATTTGGATTTTCTGAGGTGCAGCATGTCCATTAATTCCGGGTTGGACATGGTTTTATCGTCAGGCACAGATCGCCTCTGAACAGGTGGTATGCCACTGAGTAGAGCTGGACTTTCTTTAACCGGGCAGCATATGGCATCTGTTTGAGCCCTTTGATCCTCTTGGTGAGGTACTTTTGGGGTCTTTCCAGTTGCTGCAGGTGTCTGGTAAGGTACATCCCAAAGGGCATTGTACTCAATTATGGGCCTGATGAGGGATGAGTAAAGAGGCACGATGACCTCCCCTGATCTAGATGTGAATCCCTTCATGATTAGGTGGGCTATATAAAATGTTTTTCTAACCACTTTGGCCACGTGGTTGTCAAATGAGAGATTGCTATCAACTTGGGTCCCCAGGTCCCTAATTACTTCTTCTGTACTTAATGGATTACCACCTATGTGGTAATTTGTGGGCACTTTGTTTTTGCCAAAGGGGATGACTATACACTTTTTGGCATTTAGCTTGAGGCCATGGCTCTGGCACCAGTTGTCTGTTTCTATGAGGCCCTTTGTTTCCCGCCTTTCTAAGCTAGTATAGCCCAGTTTTCAGGTTAGTGCTGAATTCAGAGCTGTGTTACAAATCTCTGTGTTTGCCCATACCTTACTTGGATAGAAGGAAGTTTCTCTGTTCACCTTTGAGAGAAGGGAGCTTTGAGCAGCCTATCTGTCCCTGGAGGAGTGGTTTCAGCCCAGAAAATAGTAGTTTATTGGGCCTTCTGGGCTAATTTATATCTCTTTCATTTCCCTGCTATAAATACCATATTTGCCCAGTTTTGCACACCGGGCAGTGCCAGTTAGCTAGGGTAAAACTATTCCCGGCTCCACAAAGTCTCCTCTTCAGTTTTTCCCTTGAAACTAGATAAACATTGAACTTAAGCACTCAAGCCATTCATTTCTCAGCCAGGCACTTGCTCAAAACTCATAGCAACCACTTATAAACCCTAGTACTAGACCCTCCAGTACTGTACAGAAGGACAAGGCTCTCTATTTGACCTTACCAGCCATCCAGTAAAATAGTTTACTGTACCTATCCAGGCATGTCCAAAGGGCAGTTTCAGGTGCATTCTCCAGTACAACTGGTGAATCTGGGCATTTTGAGGCAATGTTACAACTGCCTCATGTACACAGACAACCCTCTCCTCCTACCACCGAACACTAATACATGTGAGAGATGCAATTATACACCAAAACTAGTGGCTAAGCTCTCCAAACCCAAGACTGGATCAGACAGTCAAGAGGAGAAGGGAAATACTTGCATCACACCACCAGTCTCACATAGACCCATTAAACCAGCACTGGTAAAAACACACATAAATACACAAAAACATACTCTGAGGCTCTAAATAAAAATCTGCAAAAGCAACAGAGACCTCCAAAGCAAACATCCAAGCAACCTTCACCCCCCAACATGAACCATGAAACACATACTTCACAAAAACAGTGTGCCATGCAATCACAGCCCTTAAGGCAAAATAACATACCTAACATACTAGTAATAGGTTACTCTATAGTCAGGTACACTGATGTCCCACTCACTAGACTGAATAAGAAGAAGGTTACTGTTAGCTGCCTGTCAGGTGCCAGGATCCACCACATAACACAAGCACTCAGGTCACTCCAGAACAAGTACAAATATGACTACATGAAAAGAGACATGGAAGAGCTCTCTGATCACGTAGCCCAGGCCTGGCCATGACCCTGGCCCTGAGTGGCATCCTGCCCTCACCAAGAATGATATCACAGTATAAAGAAAAAGTTCTTGATTTCAACAATTGGCTAAGTTTCTGATGTCATTCAAAGGGGATCCAGTGTCTGTCCACCTGGGATGACATGCTCGACAAGTCACGCTGCTTCGCTAGAGACGGATTGTTCCTGTCACCCTTAGGCTTTCAAATACTGGCTAAGGTTCTTGCCACCCCCATAATACCTTTTTTAGGCAAGGCTCAAAAGAAAAACCCACCGCCATAAATAGCACAAGAAACAAAAAACTGAGGGTAATGCTACTCAATGCCAGAAGTCTAAACCTCAAAATGCATGCACTCAAGGCACTCCTCAGTATGGAAAAAATCGATATATGTGCAGTAGCAGAAACCTGGTTTAAGGCTCCAGAGAGCACCCCAGCACTACCAGGATACAACTCATACCATACATTTCGGACACAGAACCCAAACCGAAATACAAAAGGTGGGGGTGTGCCCATATTCATCAAGGATACCCACACCTCCAGGTTAGTGGCACAGCACAATGCTTCAGAGATCATCCACGTGCAACTAACAACGGGAAAAACTGCAATTCAAATTGTAGCTTGCTACAGATCACCCACCATGTCCCAGGACCCCCATTCCACATTTCTGGAAACACTGGGAAACATAAAGGTCCTACCAAACACCCTAATATTGGGTTATTTCAATTACCCAAACATTAACTAGGAGAACTACTCAAGTACTAACTCCCTTGCCCAACATTTCCTAGAATTTATAAACTCAAACACCCTGGTTCAACTGGTCAACACTCCCACCAAAGGTGACAACATATTGGACCTGGTCATCACCAACATGGGCGACCAGTGTTCCACACTGGAGGTCAACCACTCGCTGGCTAGATCTGACCATAAACAAATCATTTTGGATATCAGCATTCTGCCCCCACCCCCCAGACAAGGAAACCACAGTGAAAAACTTTTCAAAAGCAAACTTCACATTACTTAAGACTGAGGTGGAAAGTTTCAAAGCCCCCATACTGAAGTATAATGCTGTCCAAGCTGCAAAATCCTTTACTAATGCATTCTACAGGCACCTACAAGAATGCATCGATCGTGTCTTCTCAAGCAAAACCAAGACTCACTCCTCCAAGAAAAGGAAACCAGTCTGGTGGACTCCTGCTATAAACAAGCTATACAATAGAAGGAGGAAACTAGTACAGAAAAGCGTAAAATCCCAAGAAGGGAAGACGTCCCTGATCAGTATCAGCAAGAAACTACGATCCCTCATAAAATCATCCAAGGCGAGCTTTCAAAAGAAAAATTGCCAAGCACTCCAAAGATAACCACAAGGCATTCTTTAGCTATGTCAAGAATCTAAGTGCCAGTGCTCAGATCTGCTCAGAGTTAGTGCAGAATGGCACAAAATACACTAAACCGACTGATATTGCCAACATCCTGGCAGACAGGTTCAGTGCAAACTTCACCCCCTTCTCTCCCCCAAAAGGGCCTATAACCATACCAGAAGAATGTAGAGTCCCTGAAATCACAGGCATGCAGGTTAAAACAGACCTCTCCAAAGCCCAAAACACAACATCAATGGATCCTGACAGTGTCCTAGGCTGCATCCTACATGAGCTCAAAGATGAACTAACCCCTCACCTAAACACACTATTCAAACTCAGCCTCTCCACAGGCTGCATGCCCATAGAGTGGCGCACAGCAACGGTTATTCCGCTTCACAAAGGTGGAGCCACAACAGACCCTGGGAACTATCACCCTATAAGCCTGACTAGCTTGGTCTACAAGGCTATGGAGCACATCATCATGGAACTCATTAACAGAGACATTGGGAACCTCCAAAAACTGGACCCTACCCAGTTCGTCTTTGTTAAGGGCAGATCATGCCTCCTAAACCTGGTGGACATCTTTGAGACATTTACCAAGGCTATAGATGAGGGAAAGGTGGTACACACAGCCTACCTAGACCTTGCAAAGGCCTTTGACACCATTCCCCATTCTGGTATTATAGACAAGCTCACCAGACTGAACATAAACCCCTATGTCATAAGATGGGTTGCCAACAGGCTCATGGACAGAACCCACATGGTGAGAGTTGAGGGAGCAAGAGCTGTCTCTAAACCGCTTACAAGTGGTGTTCCCCAGGGCGCAGTCCTAGGACCCCTCCTGTTCAGCATATACTTCTCAGAGGTACAGGCAAACACAAGAGGACTATGGCTGACCAAATTCTCAGACGACTGCAAACTAGGGACTATAATTGACTCTCTGGCTGACACAGGCATCCTCCAAAAGGGTCTCACTGAGATGGATACCTGGTGTCAAAATCATGGCCTCAAGTTAAATGCCAAAAAGTGCATAGTCATCCCCTTTGGAAAAAACAAAGTACCCACAAACTACCACGTAGGTGGTAGTCCCCTAAATATGGAAGCTCTAATAAGGGATCTGGGGACCTAAGTAGATAATAATCTCACCTTTGATAATCATATTGCCAAAGTTGTTAGAAAATCCTTCTACGTGGCCCACCTAATCACAAAAGGGTTCGTATCCAGAGCAAAAGAGGTCATTGTGCCCCTCTACTCATCACTCATCAGACCCATCATAGAGTACAATGCCCCATTTGGGATGTACCTTACAAGACACTTGCAACAGCTGGAAAGATCACAGAAGTACTTCACCAAGAGGATCACTGGCCTCAAACAGATGCCCTATGCAGCCCGACTGAAGAAACTCCAGCTGTACTCGGTTGCATACTGCCTACTCAGAGGTGATCTCGGCCTGACATACAAGGCCATGTCCAACCTAGAATTGATGGACATGCTCCACCTAAAGAAAACCTTATCCCCTTGAGCCACACAGTCTAGGGATCTAAACCTCACCACAACAATAAATAGGATGTGCTGGAGGGATAGATTCCTGTCCCAGAGACTTCCCATGCTTTGGAACAAGATTCCAATCTATATTAGACAGAGCTCCTCGCTAACACTCTTCAAAAGAAACCTTGACGAGTGGATGGGAAAGAGAAAGTTTACCCAGGGGATCACTTCAGTGGCTCTGCTGGACAGATGCACAGGGAACTAATCTAAGGGGGCAGCTAAAGCCAACATATTCTGGCTAGGCTTATTAATGCCTTCGGGCAGATAGCCTAGTATTTACCTATGAATCTATAACAGGGATATTGTGATCCTACCTATAGATAAGGGAGGGGCTGTTGTCATACGAGGGTTTTGTATTGTATGGAAGCACACAAACAGCTAGAAGTTGGCAGGTACTATATGGTTATGCCACTGGATCCCACTAGGAGGTTTAAGGTGGAAATAGATACTTTTTTGGATGAAGCTCAAGAGCAAGGTATTATTTCTAAGGCTGACAGTTTTCATCTGAAGGTACTTGATTCTAAGCAACTGTACCTGTATCTCCTTCCTAAAATCCACAAAAATCCCAATAATCCACCAGGGAGACCTATAGTGGCAGGTAGGGGTTCCCTTATGGAACCCCTTTCAGAATTCTTAACATTATATCTGAAAACATTGTTGTCTTGTGCGCGAGCCTGGATTCAGGATACCACCCAATTTTTGGGTATCATTTCAGAAATGCAATTGGAACCTAATTGGCTGTTATGTACCCTTGATGTCACCTCTTTTTATACCAATATCCCACATTAGGCAGGATTGATATCCCTACGGTATTGGCTGGAGAGATTCTAACTATATAAACCAGGTTTCAATACTTTACTTGTCTGCCTGGCTGAACACGTATTAACAAAAAACGTGTTCTATTTTCAAGATCAATATATTTGGCAAGTACAAAGAACAGAAATAGGGGCTTCCTTTGCCCCTATTTATGCCGACTTGTTTATGTCATATTTGTAGGAGTTGATTTATGACCCCTGCCGTACTCTGTATATTAATGAAATCAATATTTGGAGGCATTACCTCGATGATTGTTGGTTGGTGTGGAGGTCTGATGCTCTAAGTGTAAAAGAATATAATTGCAGTTTCTGTGTGGCCTGGGAACCAAGAAAGTGTAAACAAATGATGTAATGTTTTATCAGAACTGCAGTTTCAATTTAAACAGTGAGAACCAGAAATTATTAAGCATTTTGATCTTGGACATCTAACCTGCAGCACTGCCTGCTGTCTTAAGTAAGTTATTTTAGAAGTATGTTTTCTTGTAGTTATAGCTAGGAAATTAGAAGAAAGTTAGACTAAGTGTTTTTCTGTTATGTCATAACTGTGCTACTGAATTCTTTTAAGTTTCTGTGTGATCTCTGAACTCTTGAATAGCACTGTGGTGTAGTAATATTGTCTTGTGTTTTTAGTATTTACTATTAAATATTTTTAAAACTTTTACCTGTGGCTGGTTTGTGGAGAGATATGTTAAGCTCTAGAGCACATTGCATATTTATAGAGTTTATTGTACAAGGCCACTCTAAGCCTTGAATGATTAGTCACACTTACCAATTGGATAATAATATTGCACAGTAATAATTGGACACCCTTTTAAGGGCCTTTGTGTCACTAATAATTAGTAGCTGGTGGCGGCAGTGATTACTACTGTATAGTCTGGGTAAAAGGGCACAGCTGGAGAATCTGTGTCAGCCTTTCCCAGGAGTGGCTGTGAAGTTGTATAAATACTTATCTCAAAGTGTGTGTGTGTGTGTGTGTGTGTGTGTGTGTGTGTGTGTGTGTGTGTGTGTGTGTGTGTGTGTGTGTGTGTGTGTCAGCTACTTGGGCAGGGACATGAAGCACTGGTTAGACAGAGATGGTACTGGAGGTCAGCTTGCCAGCTAGGCTGAGATATGGACCCTATAGCTGTGCCAGTGGGGAGTCTTATTGGGGACCTGGAAAGCAAGGGAGCAACCAGCCCCAGACTGACTGTGATCTCTGTGTGCACTTAATGGAAATTGTACTTCACTGTGTGTATTTGCTATCCTTTCCTCTTATATGAGACACTCTCTCTGGTGTTAGTGGTGAGGATTGAGGCTCCTTGATTGCTAGACCAGTGCACTGGCATCACGTGGTTTGCAGTGGTGGGATTCACTTCACATTTGTGGTTGTCAGATATCCACATCACATATTAATTAGTTGGCAAATACTAATTGGCTTGTAGTGGTGTAGGTAGAGTGAATCCTGTGGCTTATGTGCAGTGATCTCTGAAGGTGTTTTGTACTCTAAATCAGCCATGCAGTGAATACTGTTTAGACCACAATTATTGTATTTCTTTCGTTAGTTTTGTTAGTCAAGGTGAGCAGGCAGCATGTTAGCAGAGGAGTATGGAAAGCTA
This sequence comes from Protopterus annectens, assembly GCF_019279795.1. Classification (NCBI taxonomy): domain Eukaryota; kingdom Metazoa; phylum Chordata; order Ceratodontiformes; family Protopteridae; genus Protopterus; species Protopterus annectens. Next base: position 957,229,992 of record NC_056725.1, read on the forward strand.
AAAAGGAGCAAGCTGGTGGAGTTGTGCCAGGCTAGGGAACTGGTGCATGGAAACCTGACTAAGGCAGACCTGATTGCAGCCTTGGTTACAGCTGTATCAGAAAACAGCATCCAGGAAGACAATCAAACTGGCAGTGGAGATACATTATACTTGGAGAATGGACAGCTCAACCTTTCTGCGAAGGACAATCAGACTGGCAGTCAAGATACAATATCCTCAGAGAATGGACAGCTCAACTTTTCTGCAGTGGACTTAAAAATCCAGCTGGAACTAAAGAGACTTGAGTCGGAAGCCAGGCATTTGGAGATAGAAGCCGAAGAAAAGGAGCGTCAGAGGAGGTATGAGAGGGAAATGCTGACTCTTTGCCAGAGTCATGGAGGTAATGGGTTATGGAGTAATTGGACCCCAGAAGCACAACAAGTCAGTAAATTTCTTCCGCATTTTAAAGAGCGGGATCATTTTGATAGTTTCATTCATATGTTTGAGAGGGTATGCAAACAGTATAGTGTTGACTAAAGGCTCTGGGTACAGTTCCTGACCCCCTTACTCCATGGTAAATCTGTAAATGCATTGGCTAAAATGTCTGACATTGCATGTTTTGATTATACTGTTGAAAAAAGTCACTTGTTAAAATGTTTTAAGCTAACACCTGAAATGTATAGGAAAATGTTTTGTGAGCATAGACGCAAGGCACATGAAAGTGTGTGTGAATATGTTGCTGAACTGAGCACTTATTTACATAGCTGGGTGAGTGGATGTCAGGTCACCACTTTTGAAGGGCTGGCAGACCTTTTGGTGAGAGAACAAGCCCTTAGCACTTTGCCTGAGGACATGAGTATCTGGTTAGCTGATAGATAATGTGCTACTTCAGATGAGTTGGGGAAGAAGGGAGACCTATACCTGGCAAGCTGTGCAGCCCTGCACAGGAAGGGGACCCACAGTCTAAAGGAACCCATGGTGGGCAGCACAGACTGCCACAACAGAATCTGCCAGTAGCAGGGGAAGCCACTAGTCCAGGTACATGTCCAGAAGCTAGGGTTAAATGTTTTGAATGCAACCAGTGGGGCCATGTGGCATACAGGTATCCATGGAGGCAAGGTAGGGAACCAAAGGTGAGGGAGACGGTAAGTGGAAAAGACAAATGCCAATAGTGGGTTGTCTTGAGACAACAGGGGTACTGAACTACCATCCTGCAGATGTCCTGAGAGGAAAGGATTTGGATGAGGCAGTACCATGTACTTATGCAGTTACATGCGGTCAGGCTAAGAGACAAGTATGTGGGTCTGGTAGCCTGGGGGAGACCCAGATAAACTGCATACTTGCAGCCAGGACTGGTGAAGTGGTTACTTCAGGAAGGGAGCTACTCTGTTGCAGTGAGACTGAAGGTGATCTACAGCTGCTTGTGGGTACTGATGTTCCCTTGGACAGGGTAACTGCAAAGGTAGAGGTGAGTAGTAGTACCCATTTTGACAATGGGCTATGCTGTCAGAGGTTGCCAGACTTCCTGTGGAAGGGGAGCTGGGAAGGGTTACAAGGAGAGAGTTGAGACAGGCTCAACTCTCAGACCCTACATTGCAAGGCCTGAGGTAGGTAGCTAGGGGGCACCTGATTCTCAAGAGAAGAGGGGATCTGTATACTAGGACAAAGGGTTACTATACAGAAAGTGGACCCCTGAGGGAGGGCTAGAAGATGAGGGAGTACAGCAGTTGGTAGTGCCTAAAGCTTACCATCTGGCGCTTCTTGCCATAGCCCATGATATTCCCTTTGCAGGTCATATGGGCATAAAACATACAAAGAGGCATATTATGCAGAACTTCTATTGGCCTGGAATTTCCAGAGATGTAACAGGGTACTGCAGGACCTGTGAGCAGTGCCAAAAGGTAGGCAAGGCAGGCGACAAGGTGAGAATTCCTTTGATGCCTTTAACTGTGATTGAGGAGCCATTTCAGAGGGTAGCTATGGATATTGTGGGTCCTCTGAGTACCCCAAGTTCCACAGGGAAAAAGTATATCCTAGTGGTAGTGGATTATGCTACACAATACCCTGAGGCAGTGGCTTTGTCTTTCACTGAGGCAGAGAAGGTGACAAATGCTTTGTTAGAGATTTTCAGCAGGGTAGGTTTCACAAAAGAAATACTGACTGACCGAGGTGCCAATTTCATGTCACACCTACTGGCTTGTCTGTGGAAGTCCTGTGGGTTGAGGCACATGAAGACCACCTCCTACCTTCCCCAGACTAATGGTCTTGTTGGGAGGTTAAACTCTACAATCAAGTCCATGCTACGGGCATTTGCAGATCAGTTTAAGAGGGAGTGGGACAACTATTTTGCCCCATCTGCTGTTTGCTTACAGAGAGCTTCCCCAGGAATACACAGGTGTTCACCCTTTGAGTTGCTGTATGGGCACAGGGTGAGGGGACCTCTAGATTTAATTTGAGATGAGTGGGAAGGTGAGTGCGAGACTCACAAGGAGTCTGTTGTGGCATGCATCCTAAACCTCAGGACAAGGCTCAGGGAACTCATGGGCTTGGCCCAGGAGAACCTGGCAGAAGCCCAACAACAGAAAAAGGTGTGGTATGACAGGAATGCTCGAGCTAAAGAGTATGCTGTGGGGCAGCAGGTAATGGTTCTCATTCCTGTCAGACACAACAAGCTGCAAGCAGCATGGGAGGGACCCTACAAGGTGGTAAGAAAGTTAAGTGATATTAACTACATGGTGGAACCACTAGGCAGATGGCAGGGGCACAAATTGTACCATGTTAACATGATGAAACCTTACCATGATAGGGAGGCCCTTGTGCTGAGCATTTGCAGTGGATTGCAGGAGGAGTCTGAGGGAGATCTGGTCACTGATCTCCTCAGTGAGGCTCGGGCTGACACCTCAGTGGAAGGGGTAGCAATGTCCCAGCAGCTATCTCCTACCCAGGTTCGAGAAATCCGAGCAGTGTTGCAGGAATTTGGGGACATGTTCATTGGGAAACCAGGGTGCACCCACCTGGTGCAGCACCAGGTGGATACAGGACCCCAATGGCCTATTAGGCAGGCCCCTTATAGGGTGCCTGAGAGAGTCAGACAGACTCTGAGGGAGGAGGTACAGGAGATGTTGGAACTAGGGGTGATTCAAGAGTCCAACAGTGCCTGGGCCTCCCCAGTGGTGCTGGTGCCAAAGAAGGATGTCAGCACCAGGTTCTGTGTGGATTACAGGAAATTAAATAGTCACACAGAGTCAGATGCTTACCCCACAATCATACTGAAGTATTTAGATTCACTGTTATTGATTAGGATGTTTGATAACATACATACATACACAAATAAAGATACTGTCTTTCTCATATACATATATATATATATATATATATATATATATATATATATATATATATATATATATATATATATATAGATCTCTCTCTCTATATATATGTGTGTGTGTGTGTGTGTGTGTGTGTGTGTGTGTGTGTGTGTGTGTGTGTGTGTGTGTGCGCGCGCGTGTGCATTTGCATATTTCAATTGTCAGACTTCTGATTTATAATAGTGCTTATTTCCTAACCACCCAAGCATAATTTAAAGTGAGCTAATGATCATTAAACTAAATGTAGTGAAAAATATGGGATTATTCCATTGTAAGGACTGCAAAAATAATACCAAATTGTTCCAATATATAGCAGATACTTTTTAAAATCATGTACAACCTGCTGCAATTTATCTGATATCCAGGTAAAGGTCAAACATTGAAAAATGGATATATTATTGTGGCAAACCAAGTCAAAGATAAACAAAAAAAAAGAAAACTCTGACTTAGGATAAGCCAAGCTATTTATTAAAACACAAATTATAAAATGCAAAGCCTTCGGTTGACATCTTCCTCAATGCAAATGAAATTAAAACATTTACTCCAATTTATAAAGCAATTCATAACCAAATCTCTGACAGATGTGCAGAAGGGAATAAAATTAGATATGTAACTACATACAGTAGAAGAACTAATGGCATAAAGCAAATAATCTATAAAAACTGGAATATCTTAAGGGCCATGCCAGCGTTAGAACACATGCTGGGTGATAAACCCAGCTTTGCTTATAGCAATTGTAGAAATTTGAAGAGGAGACTATGTTGCAAGGATTTTAGATCTTACGATCATCATAAAATGGAGTGCAATAAACATGGGACATAACCTTGCTATAACTGCAGCTGTCATAGATACAGTATTAAGACACAAGGCAACAACTTCCTGATATGGTATATAAACAACAGTTTGTAGGAATGAGTGATGAATATTTCTGAATCATTTTGTTCTGGGGTACTCTGTTACATACATTCAGCAAAAGTTTATATCCCCAACAAATATCATGTAAGATTCTGCAGAACAGATTAACAGTTTAACAAAATAAGCCTAAAGGCAATGAGCTGCTACATGCATACAATTGTATAAGTCATAGGTTTGAGTCTATCTGTCACCTATTGAATACTGTACAACTTTGACAAAGTCACTACCAGATAATACTCCTAGCTCACATCTGATATGAGGCATCTGTGCCTCATGTATCTCTACCATCTGGAGATCACACACATACACACACACACACACACACACACACACACACACACACACACACACACACACACACACACACACACACACACACACTCACACACACACACACACACACACACACACACACACACACACACACACACACGTTAACCATCTTGGTACACTGGTCAAAACAACTTCTCATTTACAGCTTGTGCCAAAAGACAAAACAGGAAATTTATGTACCTTTAACATTACTGATATTATTTAAGAATAAGACTTTTTTAAAGTCAGAAAGGGATATTTACAACTGAACACAACTTCTAACAGTCATATAGTGTATTTTATGACATTAAGTACAGATGTCTCACGGTTTGTAATAGCATTTTGAAAACATAGTGAAGGACATGGATGATGTAGAAAAGTTGCAGAGAAAAGGTACAGATAATTCAAGTTTTGGAAGTAGAGACAAGCAAGAAGATTTGCATTAGTTGTCTGGCTTTATGAAACAGGCACATCTGCTTGAGTTCTGAAGGTGAGAGGAAAATTTTGCAATTTTTCTAATATTTTCTGGGAGACTTTTCCAACTGTCATGGACTGTCTTGGAAAAGACCCTTTCAGCTTTTGTGACAGCAAATTAGGGTTGGTATAAGGTGGTAATGGTAGGGTCTCTGTAATGACTGGTCCTAAATTGTAGTTTCTTCCAGAGTGGATGATGGTAGTTATCTCAAATTAATCTGAATGATAATTTATTCAGTAGAAAGGTGTCTTATTGAGGGCCAGTTGTCTTTTTTAATGTGGTACAACAATGTTCTATAAAAGGACTTAGGCTTAAATACTTTATTACCTGTCTTTTACAATATGTCAACACTACAAACTAGTAAAAAGGCAGCAACATGGAGTTACACTCAAAAACTGGGGATTAAAACATTAATAGCTGTTGGAGAGAAGATGTAAGATTTTATATGAAACCTTTAACTGTGCAATCACTTTTTGGCAGTGTATTTCTAGGTATGTAGTAAATGTCAGACTCTTGTCAAGTATGAGACCTAGGTGTTTCTTAGGATATGACAATGAGAGAGGGATCTATTTAGTGAGCCGTTGAAAGGTCTAAAACACCATAACATTTTTTTGTATTAAGTGAGAGTTTATTATTTTCTAACCAGGTCCACAAGTGAGTTAAGTCGTTTTGTGCATTTGATTTCTTAGTTATAAGTTCTTTTCCTCTTATTGCAGGATCATCGGCATAACATAATCAGTTTAGATCTGGCAAATCTCAAGTAAAGTTCTTTAGAAACATTGAAAATGATAATGTACCTAACATAGAACTTTGAGGGCACTGGGTTAAAGATGTCATTTTGTGTGACTGTGTATGTGTGTTAGGATTCCATTGGCTGAAATAATATAAGATGTGCTGTATAGGTAGTTGCTGAACCATGTACACGATTCATTTTATTGACAGATGCTTTTTAGCTTTTGAAGGAGCAAAGCACAATTCACAGACTCAACACCCCTTTGACACCTAACAAACATGGCTCAAGTTATAAGACCTTTATTAATTTTGAGATATAATATAATGATAAAGCTGTAGAGACCTGTAACTGTTCTGTATTTAGGTTCAAAACTATTCTGTTTAAATGTGAGCATTTAATATTAATGGGTGAATTCATACATTTAAAAAAAGATTAGTTATTTAAATATTTAAGAATTACAACAACCTTTATAATACGTTGGAAATCATGAGCTAACAAAGGATTATTGATTTTTGCAAGGTTGTATTGCTGCATACCTGAATTGTATAGGCAGTATTTCTGTTATGAAATAAAGACTGAAATATGTGCAAGAGATTTATAGAAAATATCCCTACCTAATTTGTCAATACATGAGTGAAAACATGATAGCTAGGGTTAAAGTTAGTGTTGATGTTATCCTTTAGGTTTTTGACTTCCTTTTTGGTGATTTGTCTAAAACAGAATGGGAGTGCATCAATTAGCTGGTAAAATGGAATTAAAAGAAAATTTATGTTGTCAGTGCAAACATCTTTTACAGTATTAGGGCTCCTTATGTTACTGCCGGTGTCACTTAACATGTGTCTATCAAACTTCATTAGACTCATTTTGTTGTGGGAGCATTTTTGGTGAGGCAAGCTCTTTTGTTTTTTCACACAATTGTAAATGGCTGTTAAGTAGTGACACGTGTTTACCTACAGTAGTGAGCTTTGGCGTCATTAAAAATAACACTTGAGGATAACTTTAGGTTTCAATACATACACAGTTCTCTTAGTGGCATCAGTTGGGTCTCTTTTCCATGTCACCCAGGCAGAATACCTGTACTTTATATTTGTTAAACTGAGTTGGGAATAAGCCAGAGAGTTATTTTTTTCAACTTTTTTAACCTTTAAGTATGTTAACATGTAAAGGAAAGTACTTGTTTTGAATATTGTTGAGAATAAATATATTACATGCACAGTTTGCACCTGTGGAGTTGTAGATTGCTAACTAGTCTACTGCAGTTACTTGTGAGATAAAAAAATATATTCTGAGGATTCTTTTAAGGTCATCAGACTTTGAAAAACAGGAATTAGAGTAGAGGTCTGGAAGGACAGCTGTCATAATGTATCAGTTAAAATACATAGTAACAACATGTTCAGGGATTTAATAGTAAGTAAGTACAAGTCAGAGAGAAAATTTTGCTCTCCACTTGATTCTTGCTCCCTTCTTGTACAAGCTGAGTTAGAATCTTGCAAGAGTTGTCTTCAGCTTTGTCTATACCTGTCTGTTCCATGTAAGAGTAAAGTCACTTTACATAATAAGCTTGTGATATTTAACAAGGTCTTATTGTTTTAGCATGCTTTCCAAAGTAGCAATAGTGATTGGGGTGACATATATATAATTATGCAATTAATATGTTTGACTTACTAGTGCAATTTGAGTTATGGCCTACTTTGGTTGAGTATCAGTGGTTACATTTGGTTTTGCCATGAGTTTAGGGACTACACTGCAGGATTTGTGTACTATAATAAGAAACCTACCACCTTGTCTAGTTAATAGAATGCTAATTTTGCAAAGGATTACTCTTAGGAGTAGAGTTAGCCTGGTATAGGGATGTTTAAGGGTGTGTGTTGCTTTAAAAAGGAGAATGTAGAACATGTAGACCATAATGAATGAAAACTATAAATATGAAGTCACCCCTCCCCCCCGAGTGGCATGGGATGGAAACAGGAGTGTGACAAAGTAGGACGTCAATCAGTTTTCTGAGCACAGCCAGTCAATGCAAGAATCTGCATTGAATCAGTATAGAGATGTTCAGTGTGTTCAGCTAAGTGAAATAATGGCTGGTATATGAAATGAGAGTATACTCTAGGGATGTGATTTTGCACAGGCTATGTGTAAGTTATGAGTAAAAGGTCACCGCTTGCATTCCCACTGTATGTTCAGTTTGCCAGGCGCAAATACTACAAATATAAGAATAGCTCTACTACTGATTGTTATACTGACATGGCTAAGCAGACCCTTGTATGCACCACTCTTTACATGTATAGGTATACCATACACCTCAAAGACCCTACTGGCAGGGATAACCCAAATGTGATGACTGCAACAGTGAAACATGAAGAAAATCTATAATTCTAGCTAGCTGAGTCCAGAATCAGAATGTGGCTGAAAGGGTGATGGAAGCAGTCAAAATACTGGGTCCTGCCAGGACACTCTTTTCTATATGGATTGTTAGATCAGTTGCCTGCCCTCAGCATCTCAAGGAAATCTATGTACTAAAAGTTAACAATGACAGCACAGGGGTAGTTAAAGGAATTAGTGGGAAACAGAAGAGGGAAAGTACTTTGAGCAAGTTTGAAATGAGAGCTTGGAAATGGTTACAGGGCTAAGTGAGAAGAAACAGAAGAGAAAAGCAATCACATATAACGAGATGACAGTTACAGATATTGATATCGATATAAACATGCCATCCATTAAACCTACATTACAACATATTTCATTTATTACACACCATACCCTGAACTATTTGCTATGAACACAGCACATGCACACACACATGCACACACACACGCACACACACACACGCACGCACACACGCACGCACACACACTCACACACACACACACACACACACACACACACACACACACACACACACACACACACACACACACACACACACGCACACACACACACACACACACACACACACACACACACACACACACACACACACACACACACACACAAACACTGATGATCTTTTAATTCTGAATGCGTCACTAAAACTGCTGAGGGCATTGGTAGTGAGCTGCTTTGATGCTGCTACCTGAGCTTTATCACTGCTTAACCCCTTTCGTTAAGGATGTCCACTCATGTTATAAATACACACTGCACCTCCATTTTGCTCCATAATAGTTAAATTCTGCTCCTACAACTCCTAATAGTGTCTTAACATGATGTAATCACCCATGTACTCCTCAGCTTTTTGATTGCATTAGGGAGCAGAAACATGTGCCTAGTGCAGGTCTGCAATATTGAATAACTTTATTATAGTCCTGCTTGAGAATATAAGTTTGGCTTTTTTAAATCAAAGGGACAAACTTTGCTAACTCAGATAAACAGTTTGCCTTGTAATTAAACAAAAAGTTATTTTAGCCAATTATTTTATTTTGTCTTATTCATGTGAGCATTGCAGTTCAAAGCTATAATATCACAGCACCTGATAAGACAGTGATGTGATAAAGTACCAAAATAATTTGAGAACCCACAGCAAGGTATTAAGACAGCATCCAAAGAATGTGATATCGCCTATTATCCCTAAAACTGTAAGTAAAATATTGTAACGACTTTCCCTGGCTATATGTATGTATGGCTTTGGAGCGCAGCAGTCAGTATCATGTTCTCCATAGTACATAGCCTGTTGCTGGATGCAAAACATTCCATTTAAGCTTGATGATGACGTTCATTTTCATGGCTTGTTGGTGATTATATAGAGGATGAGGAAAATAACTCTTGATATTATGCAGGTAAATTAACTGTAATGCAAATTAATGGGAAGAATTTAGGCTTCCTAAAACCAGTGTATCAGTACTTACAATGATTATTCTTTAAAGTTTTATTTCTTGTATTTGGAGAGTGTTTCAAATGCTATAAAAGCAGTGGCCACTATCTACATGGCTTATGAACTTTTAGGCAGAAGAACTACCTTTTATGCATATGACAGATGGCAAGAAATGAAGTTTGAGGGATGTGGATTTAGTTACTTACCAAGTATTGATCACAGATAGTTTGCACAATATATGATGAAAATAGATGGGCTCATCTGGAGTCTAACATGGAAAACATACTACAATACAGTAATAAAGATATTGTTTGGGTTTTTTTAACATATTAGCTAATAACACAGTTTTAAGTTAAGCAGCTGTACAAAAGGCCTTGTTTTTAAGTATCACAGTGATTAGTAATGTCATTGGAAGAGTTGTCACTTACTATTGAAGTTTACTACTTATTAATTGTTCCGGTCCCCTTCAATAAACACATCACACCGAATGACAGTTGACAACCTTTATTAAACTTCCATAACATAACTTTGATCACCAAAGTTTATTAATTACAACTGAACATAGCACAGTTGATTTTAATCACTGCATAAACATCCTTGTAATGTTAATCAGGACAGTGTACCTGCTCATCCTGCCCAGTAAGCAGCGTCCATACCTCTGCTCACTTACTTTACTTATGAAGCAGCATCCAAGACTCACTTCATATCCCATTTATTGAATTACCCATCCAACCAAATAATTCAGGATGACATGGCCTTTACTCATCCTGACCCAGTAAGCAGCGTCCATACATCTACTTGCTTACTTTACTTATGAAGCAACTTCCCCATCTCACTTCATACACCATTCATTGAATTCCCTTCCAAAAAACTAAGTAGCGTCCTTACCTCTTCTTGCTTATCTATTTAACAAGCATCCTCCAGCTGATCACTTTCCTTTCCCCAGATCCTTGAAATGAACATCCAAACACCAGAGGGGGAACAGAAGATGACACGCCTGTCCCTCTTCTCTGCCTACCCCGACTGATAAAATAACCACAATCCCAACCAATCCACCAACAGAAAGGGAGAGAGGGTGGGTAGCAAGTTTATGCCAAAATGTGGTTACTAATCCAAATCCACTTGTCTAAATCCCTTAAGCCCCTCCCCACCCTTACTTCATTTCCTTCCGATCATCCCTCTTCCATGTAACCCTTTCATCTCCCAAACACACTTAACTCCCACTAATATATTTTTCTACCCCTTCTGAAGATGTCCCAGGACAATATTTTTTTTTACCAAACCTCATTTGTCCCAGTCCCCTTCAATAAGTACATCACACCAAATGACATTTTATGACCTTTATTAAACTTCCATAACATAGCATGATCGTCAAAGTTTATTAATTACATCTGAACATAATCCAACCAAATAATTCAGGACGACATGACCTTTACTCATCCTGACCCAGTAAGCAGCATCCATAACTCTACTTGCTTACTTTACTTATGAAGCAGTGTCCCCATCTCACTTTATACACCATTCATTGAATTACCTTCCAACCAACTAAGCAGCAGCCTTACCTCTGCTTGCTTATCTGTTTAACAAGCATCTTCCAGCTGATCAATTTTCTTTCCCCAGATCCTTGAAATGAACATCCAAACACCAGAAAGGGAACAGAAGAGGGCAAGCCTGTCCTTCTACTCCACCAACCAGCTTGACCACGCTGTTCTCTCTCCCTTCCACCAAAATTTCCAACCAACTACCCCCTATAAAGGGAAGAGTTAAGCCAAACATCATTTGGTGTACCTATCACCTGTAAAGTAAATTAGATCCCTATCATCAACCCCACACCTGGACATAACAGTAATGAAACGTGCCTTAATGAACCTAAATAAAGTAGGATTACCCATGACCCCACCCTACAACACCAGAACATCCAATCCAACAAAATACATTCCTTTTCAGTCCACTTCCTTCAAGCCACTAATCATGGATCCCTCTGTTAACTGTGCTCTGTGGCCCCATTGCATCCATCCTGTCAACTCCATCGCCTCAAGGCTACTTCCTTCAGGGCCTGTCTGCTTCCATCTGCAAAAGAAAGAACACTGTAAATACTGTGCATACACCAATCAAATCTCTCTTAATGATGTTAGGTAATGTCACAGTGCACTCTGCCCCTAAACTACCCCAGCTAAACTGCCCTGACTCCCCTACCTCAACCTGACCCACCTTACCACCATCAATCCTTTCCTAGCCAAGGGAAGAACATGCAACAAAGTCAATAACCCTCAATCTAATGCGAAGTGAAGTGGAACTAACAAAATGTGACAACTAATCACTGTAACAGCATAACTTAAATATCAATATACCTTACCTGGATCGCCTCTTGATTTCCATAGAAAACCTATACAGCACAACATGACAAAAAAAATTGTCTCCTAATAGTCTCTAAATAATTTAGTTAATCAACCTACCAATTACCCACATGCTCACTGACTCAACTGGTAACAGGAGTTGTTTGATTCACAGATGTCATGTACATTAGAAGAAAAACAATGTTAATATCCTGCCTTGACATTTCAAACTACAGCATTGCAAAAATGTACAACAGCAACTTGTCCCCAATACCCCCAGCTAAACTGTATGACATGCAGTGTGCACAAACAGCAGTACTCCCAGCCACAGACACCACCATCTTTCTAATCTCACCAGGACTCCCAGCACACTGGCCCATTCACCGGAATATGTGCAGTCACTACTGTAACCCCCTACCTCCTTAAACTGCCTGCCCTCCCTCTCTGCTACCCATAATTCCCAACTTTAAGAGCCATGTTAGCAAAAAACTTAACGTGTTCTACTGCCAACAGTTGCCTTCTTCTCATCCTCTTAAAAATTCTGCCACTTCTGGGTATTAGCCATGTCTGATAACTGCAGCTAGCAGCAACCAGAGCAGCAACCCCCATCCCCTGATAATGTTCTGTCAAACCCTTAATCTAGTCCTACCTCCCACCCCCTGTCATTCAAACTAATGGTTACAGCACTGAACTCACCAAGCAACACCACCACCAAGGACCACTTCATAAAACATTTAATCCTTTTCTTCACCACTTCTGCTATTAATTATTTATGCATCTACTCATATACTTTTAAAATAGATTCCTTCAAAAGTTAAAATGCTTGCCAGAATAATATATTATAAGCTGAAGTAAAATTCTGCACTGCTAGGAGACAGCATCTTGGTCATGCCACCCCCTGTTATTATAATATTCCTATTTTATCCCTACCATGTCTAAACTCTGATGAAATAAGCTTTTCCTCTCTTTACCAGTAGTAAAACCATATAGTGTTATAATTACTGTTCCTTCCGTTTAAAACTGTAATGGTTATTCTTCCCATTTTCACTAAAGCTACATCTGAAGATTTACTTGAACAGTACGACTATTCCCAAACATCTCTCATTTCCCAAATTCCATACTAACTTTCCTTCCCATAGATTCTCCATTTGTAATCTTTCTTCATAATATAGTTACATGATATGATATAGTCACATTTAATACCCCTCTACAAAATCCCTATTCTTCTTACTACATTCTTAACATTCTTTACATTTACTGTAAGCACTCTGCAAATTCCAATTTCCCTTTTCCCTAGACTCATAATTATAAGTTCCTAACCAATTACTAGGCTAGCTGTCCTAACAGGCCATTCTGTGCTTAGTCAGGTCCCCCCGATCAAGTGATGCACCTCGTGTCTATGAGTCAAACATCTAAACCCAGTAAGCCACTCCCCATTGTTACCTGATTTTATTAACTGCATACCTGGAAATACCTGACCCTAGATTACCTCAAGACTTCCACCCCAAAAAAAAAACATGTACCCGGCAATAAAGTTACGATGCTCAAACAGGTAAAGCCTCTTGAAGGAGCACACCATCCCTCCCAAATTTCACCAATTCAGCTCTTTCATCCCTTCAAGCTCTGTGACCTCCCCATCATGCTAGTAATCAGCCCTTTACCTAATGTCTGTACAGCAAACAATATCCCTGTGTCCCTCCTACCACCAGCATTAAGCTAGTTATCCAGTCTGTAAACTCCGTAGCAAACTCCAGTTACTGCAGGCAATGATAAGTGCATGTGAACAGCACCTCTCACCCTTTCCAGACAAAACATTCGGACAAAGCCACACATGGAAGTGGGGCACAGATCCCCCACTATGGAGATTATTTTTTTTTGACCCTCTGAAGCTATACTGGTCTTACAACATATATAACTGGTCTGGTGTCACATTAGCATAAATTTCCTGAAGGGTGGGAATTAAATGTCTATCCTCATAGAAATTAATCAAGAAGCACCCAGACAATCTGCACACACCTCCCCCTCCACTGACAATATGTATGAGAGGTATGAGGCTATTAGAAAATGTCTGCCTTGCCAGGGTATGATGCTAGCACATTCCACCCGCAACCCCACAGCTCAACCGAGAATCCTACAAAGTCTGAAGAATGGACCCGAGTTCTGAGGTATAATTCTGTCCATTCCAACAGTCGTCTAAACTACCCAACCTCAAAATCTGAACATTTTGTGAAAATCTATAGCAAGGTATAGTATGAGGACTTCGCCGTCAGCGCATGCACACTCCCTAACTCTAGATTCCAAACTCCCCATGTGTCCCGAATACCTTTCTCCACTCCCCATCGCCTGGGCCACACATAATCTTAGCTGAAGACCATTCTAGAGAAAATTAAATTAACTGTTTTCTTTAAATCAGGCTGATGAAAAACATTAAATTAGTGACCTACAACACAATAACCAATTGCCTATGCCAGTGTTAAGTTTACAATAACCAGAATTGTGAAAATATCTAGGGTATCAGCTTATAACACCTAGAACAACAAGGTCCACCTGATGACTGACAGAGCCGAGTCTTGTCTAGCAATCTTAATACCACTGAAAAGCTTCCACTGATCCCAGTTTCAGATGTCCCTCTTAAAATCTTGGAAAGCTGCTAGCACATCCAGATGTGTAATAGCATTCAGATTCTTGAAGACTCTGCCCTACACAGCCTTAAAACAAATGGATATCCGTATTTAGTAACTGCACTCCTGAAATCATCCCAGTGATTTACCAGAACATAACATAAACACAACAAATGCATATCTCTATTTAGTGACTGCACCCAGAAAATCCAGCATCTGATGGGAGCAGACCAAATAAACTTCAAATCTCTCCACTACTCCCCCCCATGGGGGTTATTGCCACAACTCTCAGTGCACTTCTCGCATATGCATCTACTGCTGCTGTAAAGCTAACACTCCTCTACCCACGACCAGTACCCAGCATGAAGCAATGATGCAGAGGCAAATAACAGAGCTTCAAGTGCTTCCACTCTACACTCAACAGCCTTATTGAACTCAGCAGCACTAGAATCCCTAGAGGTCTAGCCTTCCATAACCAACACAGCCAAATGTACATGAAAATAGAGACAGTCAAGAAGCAAGATCATCGATCACCTCAAATGCAGCACATTAATGTTTAAACCATCACAGGCCATTAACAGCTTTCATCAAAGTGTGTTTTTTTAAAATAGGAATTTCCGACGCTACTCCATGCATGTGCAGTAGCAACCTCATCCCCCCAGGAGCTCACAGCCCATGAAATGGCCGGTGCAGCTCCCTCTGGCCCACAAACCACCACTAAAATAAGTCGAGATGAGGAAAGACATGCAAGACCACCACGAATGGATGAAAAGAAGAGGTATAACTCTTGCAAAGGACTGCACAACTGGCCACTTCTATGCCAAGAGCAAAGCCGTTTTTTTTTTTTAAACTCCCTTCCCTAACAATATGACAATACAAAATGCTCCCACACTGCCAACTAGGGGATTGAGCTACTTCACTCCAAAGCTCTACCAAAGAATGAACTGGATCCCTGTCAGCAATACAACAGCACTGCAGGGAAGGAAAGGACTGCAGCATCTGCTAAATGACAGCTAACTTGCCAACCATGCGTCCCTTAGACCTGCTACTAGCCAAATGTGACCCTGCCATCCACAAAGGTAAGGAGCTCAAACCAAACCCTTTAAAACAACCTAACTACCCAAATACCCCCTTGATCTTGCATCTGTACTCCACCACAACTGCCCACCCTGCATCTGCACAGCAAAGCAAACACCACCTCCACCAGCACAATACTTTCTCCACATCTGTTATGGCCTACCTGTCCCTCAGAATACCTACAGGTCGCTACGGACGTGGCTTGCCATTGCAAGTAAATCTCTTAAGCCCCTCCCCACCCTTACCTCATTTCCTTCCAATCATCCCTCCTCCATTTAACCCTTTCATCTCCCAAACACACTTCACTCTCACTAATATATTTTTCTAGCCCTTCTGAAGATGTTCCAGGACAAATTGGTTTGTTACCAAACCTCATTTATTGGTTATTTTCTGAGATAACAAGAACTAGCAATTGTTCCTAAGTGAATAGCAATTGCCAGAGGTGTTAAGAGAAAGACAGAGGTAATTAGTAGCATGCTTTTTTAGAAAAGCATTCAGTTGGCAGATTTTAAAAATTCTCTTCAGATTGCTCTGTCAGAAATGTTGGGGAAGCAAATGACTGTAACAAAAGAAATGATACTTTTGAACTGGGCTATAGGATGTGAATTACTTTGACATAGTAAGGCTTCACTAAGTTTAATTATATTGGTTGCCAAAAAAAGCAATTACTAAAAATTGGAAATCAAAATATAAACCAACCATAAGTAAGGTACTGAATATTCTAAAGGAAATAAAATAATTGGAGGTGAGATATTTAAAAATGGAAGGAGAGAATTACATAGAAATAAACAAAATTTGTGGGAACAATACATGTAAAATATGTTCAGGAGAAGGAGGAGTGAAATTTGAAGGAAGGCAGGCTTGAGAAGATTTATGTAATGTTGGAGTGAATAATATTTAATAAAAAAGAGCTAGCAAAAAACCTAGTATGACCCCTAACCTTCTGATATATTTAACTTAGAATATAAGTTCAATAATTAATCAGGAAAACATTTACGCCATTGTTCAATGTCTATCACATGGTACACATGATGCAGCACATAGTCCCAAAGCTTTCACTAATACAGAATATATTACTTAATCCAAATAATTCCCACTATGCTAAATAACACATATTTCCTTAAATGGCAGCCAGTATCCATATTCCTGCTCTTAAAGCAGCTGTAGAACTTTTGTTGATTTTTAACTGTTTCCTGGTTGATAATTATCTGTTGTCTCCACAATATTAACAAAGTGCCATTCCCCAGTTCTTGGTTTCGAAGATATGCAGCAGTTCATTATAAAATGCATCACTTTATAAAGATCATCTGAATATCAGATTTTAGACAAAAGTGAAAAGGGGCCAAGCATTTTAAAAATGCATGTATTTCTTTTTAAAAAGTATATTGGGAATTATGCATAGCAAGTGATACATGCTATTAAAGTAGGATTGATTTAATGTTGATTATTGTGCTATTACATCAGATTTCTTTATGCAAGCTAAATTACTTACTCTAAACCACTGCAGATTTATACAATCTTTGTAATTACTAGCATGCTTTTTGAGAATCTTGCACTATTTTGTCTTTCAGCATACCTTTGAGCTACTTGTCCTTTCATCTTCAAAAATATAAAATGGGATAGTCACAAAAGTTTTAATAAAACATTCAGAATAACATTAAATTGAGTATTTTAAAACTTGCATCTCATCTTTTCTTGGATAGATAACTATACATTATATGTGTTTAAATGTTTTGAAATGTGCAGGAAAGTTACACCGATGAAATAAAGTTGCAGTTTTGTCTTCAGTCTTTATCTTCAGTGAAGCACACTTCCGTACTTGTTCTCCATTTATTTCTCATGAAAAATAGTGCATGTCCAATTTTAGGCATTACTTTGTCAAACAGGAAAACACAGTCCCTCTTCCTTAATAAAACTGATGTACCTTGCCAAGCACATGCAGCAGTTGTAGAGACTACAGAGGTTCCTGACCAGAAAATCCAGGGTCTCAAACACCTATCCTATACAGACAGGCTAAAAGGTCTGTCACTCTACTCAGTCTTATATACACTGATCATAAGTGACCTGTGTCTGGCATACTAGGCTGTCTCAAACTCAGCCTTCATGGAGTTGCTGCATATCTATAAATCAAACTCCACTCACAAAACCCACATGCAAGGTCTAAACCTGGTCTGTGACATTAATAGTACTTGTTGGCAGGATAGATTTGTGTCCCGGTGACTCCCCCATCTCTGGAATAGACTTCCTCTTCATGTCTAGCAGAGTACCTCTCTAGCCCTCTTTAAGAGGAACCTGGGCGACTGGATGGGAAACAGAAAATACACCCCTGGGATCCCACCTGTGTCTGAACTGGACAGGGGAAACAAGTGCTGACTTTCAAGGAAGATGGGTGCAAATCTTAGCTAGGCTTATAAGGGCCTCTGGGCCAATAGCCTATTATCGTCCTATGAACCTATAAAAAAACAGTCTATGACAGCACATACATCTTTTTTTATATTTGTAACAACCCTTGTCAGGTACTGTGGTTATTTATTTTTTTTAAATACCTTTATTGAATTATAACTTGTGACATTGGCAAATTTACATTTATACAAAAGTAATCAAACTGTGTTAACAAATCAACATTAACAAACATTATATTTCACATATATTTCTATATACCATATAACCTAAGCAACATTACATGAGTTATTCAATTTCTACCCCTTTTGTTAAACAAGAAGCATCTTTATTAAACCATCACTTACAACATAATCAATCATACATTTATATAAATAAAAACAAACCACACTGACACACTTCCAGTTGCAAACATTTTACATCACAAGCCATACTGACACACTCCCAGTTGCAAACATTATACATTGCTTATAATCTACCCAATCATTTTCAGTCAAACATTACATAGCACATTTAAGTCCTGCCTTCTTTTAAACCTCATTCCTCCCCTGGATGTATTGTTCCCACATTTCCCAATTTTTCCTATGTAGTCTGCTCCTACCTTTTTCTAGAGATCACAATGCCAGCTGTTTTATCTCTGTTACTATATTCACTGCTTCTAGTATAGTTGGTTTAGATTTTGATTTCCATTTTCTAGTAACTGCTTTTTTGACAGCCACCATAATTAGACACAGCAAGGCCTTACCATGTGTAGGCAATTCTGTATCACAGCTAATAAAAATCATCTCCATCGTCACACCAATCTGCCCACCCAGCATCTCTGACAGTGCATCGCTCAGGAATCCTTAAAGTCCACCAACCCACCTCACTCATTGGGCTTATTAGTCTATAATTCCCAGGATCATTGGTAGGGACACCATTACGAAGTAGCATCATTACTGTTATGAGCAAAGCCTTAGGACAAAGACAGTTGCTACACTCAAGTTAATAGCTTATGGTTTAGCTCTGCCACTAGCTGCTTAGTAATGTTTATTATTCATCCAGGTATATTATCAGTTTCCATGGAGAAAGTATTTTTGGTTTTGGAAAGTATAAGAATAAGAAAAGGTAAACCAGTGGAGCACATCAATATATGTTCTTTAGTGATAATGGCTTAAGAGATTCTATTTGGCATTTGGAATGTGAATTGCAATGGGATACTTTTTTCAATAAGCTACATTCTTCTTCTTGTGAAGGCACCTTGATTTAATACTCAGATGACTCTACCACCATCTACTCTTCAAACAATTTAACTCACCTCCAAGAAATCACTCAACAAGCTGTCATTTCCATTCAGAACTGGCTTATAAGAGCACAACTCCTACTCAACCTCCCAAAACCAACTCCTCCTCTTTACCCCAAAAACACATACCCCAACACCAACTCCTCCTCTTTACCCCAAAAACTCATACCCCTGACAAAACATCTTTCAAAATCTTTTCAGCAAATAACACTGAAATTTAATTAGTCTACTATACCAAACTATTAGGAGTCATAATAGATGATAATCTTAAATTTGACCCCCACAAACAAAAGAATATCAAGGAAATCCATCTCAAACTAGGCAAGCTATACAGAAGCAATCATTTTTGGAGCACACCCACAAAAATTACTTTAGAAAAAACTACCTTTTGCCCTCCCTACTCTATGAAATCCCAATTCAAACTAATTTACAATCCTGCATAAAAAAGCAAAGTTGAAAGCTGCTGCAACAAAATTGCCATGTTTGCTACTGACTCTTCCTCCTTGATCCTCACTGTAAAGCTCTGCATACCCTTGGCTGGCTGGAACTCCCCCTCCAACTCTTCTACATGCACCTTATAACAGTAGATAAAATAATACACAAACCATTAGCCTGCCCAGCTCTTACCCCTTTAATCAACATGTATTTTCCAAACAGAACTCTTGGATCAGAATACACCAAACTCTCACCATAAATAAACCAAATAAATCCCCTGGACAAAGCCTTTACTTGTACTCAGTAGCAAAAAACATAACTGTCCTTACCTCTAACCACCAGAACTATTTCTATCCTACCCACCTTTAAATGCTCCTTAAAAGAATATCTTACAAAATCTTGGACCTGCTCCTGTGCCAATCATGGCTGAACTTACTATACTTCTCTCACCCTATTCAACCTAGATCACACTTCACAAGCCTCTCCAGCCTCCTACTCCATTACTTTTTGTTTCCCCAGTACCTTACCTTATTTAATTCATCTCTGCAGACCGTTCCTCTACCTCTTTCTCTTTCTTCCCTACTCACCTTAGCTACCTGAAGACAACCTGCCCTGCACTCTTCTTATAGTCTCTTTCACTCCATCCTTCTTCCTCCTTCCTTCTATAACCAAAATATGAACACCATCCATCATACTAAGATATCACTCAGCTTCCCCTCACTGTCTCTAAGGTAGAAAGAAAGGCTAACTGGATTTAACAATTGTCTAAATAGCTGGAGTCATTCCAGATGGATCTGACATGTGTCAGCATGGGGCAAGTTGCTAGACTGCGCCGCTTGCTTAGCAAAGGATGGCCTAAACCTCTTGTTCCAGGGATTCTGCATACTGGCTAAAATGTCTGCTGCTTGCATCATGTAATCTCTAGCACCTCTTTAAATATCTTATTAGAATTGTCTCAGGTCCCAGTTATCATATACTGATCTATGTAACAAATAATACGACTATTCAGTTTTTCCTCATATATTTTCTCTAACTCATGTTATTGTTTTTGATTACACTTTACTATGAACCATATATTCTATGCTCTTTACAACATTTTTTCACTGTTATGTTTTGTAATATACTATATATTACTATACTATATATACATGATACATTGTGATTTAAAGTATGTACTTGATTTTTGGAAGAGTGTGATTGTGAATCTTTTCTCCCTGGGCTTCTGATGAAAATGGGATATTTCTGGCCCATTCAGACTCTCCTGGTAAACAAATGCCACATAAATAATTAAATACATGTCCATTATCTGGAATCTGCCTGAAAGAAATTATGGGAGAAGCAAAAACTTGCAGCCAGTATGCAGAATCCCTTGAATGAGAGGTGTAAGCTATCCTTTGCTAAGCAAGCAGGGCAGTCTAGCATCTTGCTCTATGCTGACACATGCCAGATCCACCTGGAATGACACCAACTTTTTAGCCAATTGTTGAATCCATTTAGCCTTTCTTTTTACCTTGGCATCATTCTTGGAGAAGGAAGGATTGCACTGCAGACTAGAGTCTTGCTTGTACTTGTAATATGCATGGAAAGTTCCCACATGACTCTTTGCATATTCCTCAGGGTTTTGCATCCAAAGTCATTCACCCCTACATGGACCACCAAGTTGTTGTGATATTTGTTAGGAGAAAGGGTCTTAAGGGCCCTAGAAATAGCAGAGGTGCTGGCACATGAAAGGCTCATTGTCACCCTATCTTTGTCCAGCCTAGTGAGTGAAGAATCAGTGTGCCTGCCTACAGTCACCAATCACCAAAACATTTTTATTTCTAAAGGTGGTGCAATATGCTGGATTTGAGATGATTTAACTTTTGATGATTCTTTGTTGTAAGTGTCTTTGAAAGTGACATGGAGTCAGATTTGCGCTAAGATCTCATTTTCACAAGTCTAGGAGGCTTTGGCAAGGAAATTTTTACAGCTTCAGCATAACACATTTTAGTATGGTTTGGAATGAGATGTGTTTTTTGTAGACTGCGGCCATCATATTTGTTAAATATTTACATCTCTCACAAATATAATTACTTGAATTGTGTAGAAGCTCATTACTTGTGAACATAAGGCAATTAATTCACTGTTTGAAGCTACCAAGTGCTATGTGGCTAGCAATAGAAGGGAAACAAGCAGACTGACCTTCCATTTTAGTCCAGAGGTTTGGAGAATTAACTAGAATTACATAGAATACTATTTGTAATTAAATAAGAGAGTTATCATGCTATGCTCTGGAGGAATGTGACTACACACATTTTCTTATGGTGGCGTACACTGACTAACACAATGTTACTGTATGTACTGAATGAAGTAGGTTAGGTTTATTTGGCAGGGGTGCATTACCCGATTAAATGAAGAAAATGCAGTAATTTAGGATGTATTGCAACTGTAAAGTATGAGCAACACAGAGCAGTTACAGGTTGCTAATTGCAACATAAAGCAGCTGCAGGCTACTTAGGACAACGTGGGCTGCTATAAACTGCTTGGTGGACATAAGGTGCACAATGTGGCTCATTAAGTATCTGTGGATAGGTGGCTGCAGTTCTAAGTATCACTAGTCACACTAATTAATATGATTTGGGACAGGTAGACAGGATAAAAACAACTCTAGATCAAGATGCATGTGTCTGTACAGCACACCATTGCACTCTGTTGAGTTTAGGTCAGCACCACTCAAGTGCAAGCAATTTATAGCAGCACTGAATTATACCAGATTTTGCAGGGCTTGTTATTTAGTCAATCAAGTAAAAATATGTAACACCCTGGTAGAAAGA